>NC_141607.1:39392980-39630480 GCF_047967505.1 Dipteris shenzhenensis
ACCAAGGGATGCAATCTATGTAGGCATCTACAATTCAACGGTTCGTGATTGTAGTGGGCAAGATGCATATGATCTTTTGGATGGTAGTAGATCGCCATGCAAGAAGCACGTTTCACCTTGACTTCAAGTCATAAACTGTTCCTGTCACGATCGGGTAGGCAACCGTGTGTAATGCATGGTTGAGCTTTGCATGTATTTATGGCCATATACAATGTATGACTTGGACACTTGGTTATAAATATACTAGTTGCTGTTGTCGTTGTTGACCTAACTTAATATAAGGAGAAGTTTAGTTGACTATAACTGCAACGATGATTTGTGACCCACCACCCTAGTAGCTAGTACAATTAGGAAGCTCGTGTATGACATCGTCAACATGTGTGTATGAAATCCAATAGGTAATGGTGATGTGCTTTAAATACTTAGTTGGATGAAGTATGGTTACTTACAATAGTGAATCTATGTGGATGGTGTCATAATCAACCTTGCCTGAGCACATTGATGATGAATGAGGGTGAAGGACAGCTATCCCACTAGCATTATGCGTGGTCTAAGATAGTGCTTACAAGCAGATCTTTTGTGTTGGTTATAATTGAAGAGTATTAAATGCAATTGGGCTTTTTGTATGTGTTGTCTATGTTGGCCATAAAGGGAATGCAATTTAATATAAAAACAACCATCTAAAGAAAGGTTATATGTGGAAGTAGTCTATCGAATGTGTGAAATTCAAAATGAGCCTTCTTTTCCAATGAATAGGTTTGTGTTGTCGTAAATTTTCATAAACACATTATACATACCTACGTAAAGGCGTCTCCATTTCTCCTTCTTCAAGAATTTCTAGGGGTCGGTCATTGACAATGAAACACCCCAATGACAATGAGATCCATATGAGATTTAAGCGCTGCTGCGTTTCTCCTTTTTCAAGAATTCGCAGGTGTCGGTAATTGACAAAGGAACACCCCAATGAAAAAAAATGAGATCTACTAGGGCTCGAAAAGATTCGTGGATAGAAGAAGGGTGGCAAGGCGATAAAAAAACGGAGGGGGAAAGGGGACAATCCGTAAGCTTGGATTTTGATAAGGAAAATTGGAGAGAATTTTAAAAAGGGGAAAAAAAGGGAGGGTGGGGCCCGCCCTAGTGGCTACGATCCCGAGGCCACAGCTCCGGAACTGGAATGGAGACCTGGCGGGCCGCCCGCGCCACTCATTTCCCCAATAAAAACCCAACCCCCTCAATTATATTATTATATTCCAAAATCAAAAATAAAGATCCCTTCTTTTCGGGCAGAGGGTCACCCTAAGTACCTTAACCCAACCTTCTCCTTAACCCAACGGCTGCCAGCCGCTTTTGCTGTGCCGCAGTCAAACGGCCAGCTGGGCTGCATCAACAACCACGAGGAACGCTGTAAAAGCTATATCATGGTAATGTATTTCACGGACAAGGACACAAATTGGGAAGAAAAGAAAAACAAAGTATATACGTGAATTATTTGCGGGCTAAATAAATTTTGTTGTTGTCATGTGTGATGGTATGTGCCCCTAGCACTTTACCTACGGCTTTCTACTGTTCTTCCATCCTCACCCTTTTGGATATGTGAAAAGTATAGCCTATTTTGTGTGTGTGTTTTTGTGGAACTGCTGTGTGTATAGCAGATGCTTGAGCTCTCTAACAAGCTTTCCGTCTTCCATTTCCTTTCATTGTTAGCTCTCTCCTTCGTTCCTTCATCGTCGCCCCCTCCCTTACCATCTTCTCCGTTCCACACTTCCCGTTCCCTCCTCCCTTATCCCTCATCCTTCCCTTCCATCTCCACATCGCAATCTCTATTGCTAGCTGCTCATTATATATATATATCATGGAACGACCTGCTAGGGCTTCTCATCACCTTCCGCTCTCACGATGCTCCTCTTGACCCACCCGCTTCCGCACCTGGCGGCCCGCCTGCTTCGTCCCTCCCCGCAGCTTTCCATGTAAGTCTCCTCTGCTGTTCACCTTGCATGTATAGATTCCTGCAGCTGCTACTTCTTGTGTCTCGCTCGCTTCGCTCCCCTCTGCCTCGTTGCAGCACCTCATTAGTCTTGATGCTTGGTGAGATCAACGGCTGGTAGGAGGTCGAATTGTTGAATACTCGGACAACTTTGTATCGTTTGGTTTTCCGCGATGCAAGCCAGAGCTTGTCTACGGAAGATTCCTTTCGTAAAGAAAGATCGAGCGCTCGATTCCTTTCCTAGATAAATTATCTTAGTCGGTAGTTTTGAAATGCAATAATTTCTGTCACGATGAGGACGACCCTAGCTGCGTTTGTTTCCTGACTCTTCCTGTCCGATCGCGCGTCATTTTGCAGGTCGCACTGGTTACACATAATTGAGCGGTGCACCTTTTTATAGAGCGCCCATTGCCCGACCACCATTGAACTCACGTCTTCTTCCCACTGCAATTTCGACGGCTCCTCCCATTCGACGTAGAGTTTCACGTCAAGAAAGTTCTACAAGTGGCGACTCGAATCAATCCCAAGCTTCTGCAGTGATCGTTCCGAGCCCTTGTTCCAGCTTGAGTGGTACGACTAGATGAACAACTGGCAACGTTCGCGACAGCTTCAGAGGGGTAATTCAGTAGAGTTTATGACGTTACGTTGTCATCTTGTGTTCACAGAACTACAGATTTACATAAAAGAATACAGTTCTTCGCAGGTAGCGGGATTTGAGCGATATATTTGCCTGATGGACTTCCACAGCCACCTGGCATCTATGCAGCCCTCGATTTGCAATGTTTCAAATTGTGGCGAGGTTCCGGTAGGTTCTATGATGGCCCTTATGACGGAGCACGATCAGGAGCACGGGGATCAACTCATGGCCACTGCTGTTCACGCACCTTTCATGTATTGCAACACCCCAACAGAACCGTATCTTCAAGCCGCACTCTTCCAGGCTGCGCAAGCTCTTCACTCTCAGCAGGTTGATCCACACATGTCCGACAGTCATTTCTCGATGGAGCAGCTCGACGCTCATAATGTTGTGCTCGCAGAAGGTTCCGTAAACCATTTAAAGTCTGAGCACGGTGCAAAAATTGGAGGTCATTTCAGCAATAGGAGGGAATTCTATGCACACCCTTCGCTCCTCGTAAGTCCAGCTGGTTCTATAACGCACGACCAGAAGGTTCCTTCCACATCGATAGACATGGAGAGTACATGTGTGAAGACGGCTTCCGATGCAGATTCTATTAGGGCTAAGATAATCGCACATCCTAACTACCCGCGACTGGTAGTTGCGTACATGAACTGCCACAAGGTTTGTTCATACATCTCTTGTAACTCGTGTGCGTGCCTTTTATGTAGCACAAGATGTAGTGGAACGTGTATTACGCTAAAGGAGTGGTTCGAAGAAATTGCCAACTTGTTTCCTTAAAGTATGGGTTCTGCCGTTAATGTAGGTTGGTGCTCCGCCGGACATTGTCACACGGTTGGATGCGGTTAGTAAGGATTATCAGAGCTTTCAGCCACGGGAATCACCAAATGCCATTGAGGCAGATCCAGAACTGGATCAATTCATGGTAAGGTTATGGTTTCCGTGAAATGTGGATCGACATAATGTTCTCGAATTTGTACATAGACTCTTAGTTGTGGATTGCATCGTATTACGTACGCATTGCATGCAATGCAGTTAAGTAAGATTTTGTGATTGTGTCGCAGGATACGTACTGTGATATGTTGCAGAAGTACCATGAGGAACTTACAAGGCCCTTCAAGGAAGCCATGGCCTTCTTCAGAAAAATTGAGCTGCAGTTGAATAGCCTTAGCAAGGGCAGTTTGAGATTCTCTCAATCAGGTATTTCTCTCTCTCTCTCTCTCTCTCTTTCTCTCTCTCACACACACACCACACACACACACACACACACACACACACACACACACACACAAAAGGGGGGGGGGTCTTGAGGTATGAGAATCCAGTCTGTGACTTTTCCAGTAAGAAATGGTCTCGACATTGCCCTCTTGCAGGTATATGTTTCAACTATCCGAGTCCATACCAACTCCCATACTCAGGACTTAGGAAGTTTTAGATGCCTTTCAATTAGTCCTTGTTCCTGGTTTCTCTAAAACAAGGCTCTTTTGCAGTTTCTCTAAAGAAGATTCCTTTTGGACCTTTGAATGCCGTTCAAACCCAGGTTATACGACATGAATTCACGAAACTCACATACAATTCAAACGTCTAGGAAACCTTGTACGCCCATACAAGCTAAATAGATATAAAAAGGTATCCTTGTTAGTATGTTATATAAAAAGTTGGATCGGTCTTAAACTTGGAACGCAGGGAGCATCTACTACATGATGTGGTCTTTGGTAGATGCAATGTGTAAACCGTACTTACATACTAGTTATGCTAAATGGATTATAGGAAAACATAACGCTTGTGTTTTATACACAAGCCAATGAATGAGTCCCTTGACAAATGGATAACATCCTTAATATCTCATAAAAGTCCTTGATTTAAAAATCAATAGCCTTTCATACTTTCATTTGTGTTAGTATTTTCCAGCATGCGAAGTATACCTAATCCATGGAATGCTAGTAAAACATGAACGTGTGACTTTATAATGTCTATGAATAGTTTATATTTTAACATCTAATATTCCTCCATGAAAAAAGGGTTGATCCACCCATGATAACAATAAGCATTGTAACATTTATATTACATCATGTATTAAATCCAAAAATGAATATATGTTATTCAACCCTATTGTTAGATATGCCTGTTTTGGATACTCATTTTAAGTGTGTTTTAAAAAGCTTTTGATGCTGAATTTCCTTTGAAACGATAAAAATATAAAACTCTTTTTTTAATCTTGCTCATCTAGTCTAATGTTATGGCTTTCTTTAAAAAACAATGTATTAAATGAGTTGAATCCCAATATGTACTCATCTTCTTTCTAATGATACTCTTCTATGGGCAGTCTACCTAAAGAGCATAAAGGATAATGCAAGCATTCAATAAAACGTCTTCCTATTGCAAGTTCATAGTGATGAAAAATTCAAGCTTGCTTAATGATTAGAATCTTCTCATAACACATTTCAAGAATTACGCTTAATATAAAATAGAACAAAATATTAACTCTTACTATTTGTTGACTTTTTTATGATATCCATCTAGCTTAGTTCTCTTCTTGTGGTGCGCTTCATGTAAAGGTTGAAAATGAGAACCATTAGATGCTCAACTAGGCATTAATGAGACACAATATGCTCCCAAATTAATGAGAATCGCATTAGTACATAGGCTTATATAGTTGAGACCTGAGTCTAATAGGATTGAGCTATATATAGCTCTAACAACATTACAATAGTGTGTAGATATGTATGAAGCTTCTTCCATGTTAAGAAGATAAATTAAGTACGATCCTTAATTTCATTTCGTGAGAAAAAATCAATATCAAGGGATAGTCTTTGAATAGACATAGTTATAAAAGATGATGAGCTTTTGAGTACTTTGAGTGATTCTTCATTCGTTTTGGCTCCATTATTGGTTCTTCATATTCTTACTATATAGTATCTCCACAAAAAATCTAAATTTGTATCATTGGATGTTTTGTAGTCTTACAAAGGTGTAACTTGCTATACCACAAGGGTTAAGGGAAAGTTTTTATTTTGATCGATGCATTAAGCCTTGTCATTGTTTTGCTTAAAGTTTCCATTCGATTCATAAAAAAGTTCTATGAATTAACATAAATTTTCAAGATGGACCACTTTAAAATTGTTTGAGAATTTTAGTCAGCCACATTAATATATTTTGAGACAAGAGACATCTCATTGTATCAATGTACTTTATCCACTCACATTTATGGCTATCATTATGCATTCAAAGACATGGATACCATAATTAAGTCATCCTCACTATTTCACCTTTCTATCCTCATGATGTTTAGGCTTTTTCTTAAGTAATTTTAAGAATATGATTATCCTCACTCTAAACAATAGCTCTTTCAATTGTTTAAAATTATTTCAAAAGCTTCACAAACATTGACCATTCCTCTACGGGGACATTTTATTCAAGGTGGTGAGGTTGGTTACTTGGAATGTAGCTAATCATGGTCCTATATCAATCTAAAGAGGCTAACTTAATGTAATATGGTCTACTTTTGGTTTTAGTATTGAGTGCTAATAAATATTGAAAGCCTTGCAATAGGCATCCAAAACCATGCAAGTAAGATAAAGAACACTATTACAAGATATGTGTCATTATGAATTAAAGTTTAAGTGAATAATCTATTGATAAAAGATTTGCATTTGGTAATATCATGTATCCTTCTGCAAGCTTTTTCTTGTAAAATTAATATAGAACTTAGAATTAAGAAAATATATCTATCCCCTTAGGAAAATTGAGTAGTTTTGTCTCATACTTGTATTAGTTTTAATTTTAATTTAATATCATTATTTGTGTGCTTGGTACAAATTTAAAGAATTTAGAAAAAGAAAAAATTCTCTAGAAGGAACGTTGTATAAGGTCATTTATTTAAAAGTATGTGGATGTCCTGTTTAAATGGGGATGCATTCTTGGTGGAGTTGTCCTATAGGCATGTATGGGATATTAGTTAATAGAGCAAAGTTATTTTCAATGGATGTCTTACCTACCATATACATAGATTAAAGGATTTTAAAACATGTATCCAATGTTATTGATGTATAGAATATTCATAGGGAGCTTTGAATTCAATATTCAAACATGTATATTTAAATGGATAACCTACATGCCATTTGCATACATGAGAGGATTTTAAAAGATGTATCTAACATTATGATTTATAAATATATATATGTATATATATATATAGGGATCTATGAATTTAATATTCAAATATATAACAAAAAACATGCGCATGCATGCACACAGAGAGAGAGAGAGAGAGATTTAGAAATATATAGAATTAGATATGTAGATATAGATAGTTAGATAGTTGGATATATAGATATAGATAGATAAATATATATAGATATAGATAGAGATATAGATAGATATGAATGTATGCATGTATGTATGTATATGTATATGAATATGTGTGTTTGTCTATGTGTATGAAGGTGTGTGAACCACCATGTAAAAGAATTGTAACTTTAAATATACCAGTGGTTTGAGTTGTAGAAGCATTTCTCTAGATTCTACATTCCTTCACACTCCTCTACATGCCAAGTACGCTTGGTATGTGGTCTTCGAATTATGTTAGTATACATTTAGCCCACTTTAATTACATGACTCATTTCTATTTCTTTATACAATTGAATCATATTGCACTCTCAAATCACTCTATTCCCATACCAAGGGATTTATAATTCACACAAATATTTATAATTATTCACTTCTCATACATCCAAAATTTGTACCACTAATTTTTTCAATTATGAGCATATATTAAATGTTACATGAGATAAAGTAGTTAGCATCAATTGATTGACAAGTCACAATGACAAGTCCAATGAAAGCTTCTTCGTCACACTTCTCAAACTTTCACATGCATTTGGATGGTGGATCCCACTAAACATCTCTCTCCATAAAGTAGTCTTATTCGAACAAGATTTTGGTATTCTATAACCTTGGCAAGAACTTGGTTTTGACTCTAACCACTATAAAGAGATGAATAACAAATGCATGTGTTCAGACAATGTATGACACAATTATTAATATGATACTAAGTTTCCTTTTGTATGTTTATATGAACAAAATAAAATAAAGCTACTCCTTGAACTTCTCATATTCTCTACACATTAACAAATAAAGAGAAACATTTTGTCTTTAATTTGTCCCATCTTGAAATACATCGATCAAATTTAGGTAGATATACAAATGTACAATGAGTTTCATTTTGCATAATATATTAATTAATTTTTTTATTTGAAGATACTCTTTCACTCTTGTATCTACATGCAGATTTCAACTAAGCATTAGTAGCTAGATAAAAATAGTAGCTTTGGAAGGAAGAACCTATTGTTAATTGCAGATGCTCCTTTAACATAGGTAGCTTCAATAGTACAATGTCTAGATTCATTTCATGAATCCATATCACTCATTAGTGCCCCATTGAATAATATTGCATTTTAAAATCATGAGTTTCCTTGGAGCTTCTTTGTGCTTAAACTTAGTCCTCATCTTTATTGTATTAGCTACAAATAGGAGGAAAAAAAAGAGAGGACACATGGCAGCTTAAAGAAAAAGATCTTGCCACATGTCACAAAGAAGGAGCTCCTAGATGGAGGCTTTGAGAGTTAGAAGGAGATGGAAAGACAAGAGGCATGCTTTGAGTAGGGAGGTGGAAACACGAGGCAATTTTAGGAGGTGGAAACACAAGAGGTAATTTTGGGAGAAAGGAGGATATGGAAAGTCAGGGGAATGAAGGTAGGAGGTGGAAGGTCTTAGAGGCTTGGGTTATAAGACTTAGTCACAATTTAAAAATCCAAACTAAGTCTTTCACGATCGACATCATGCATCATGATGAAATGAGATCTTGAAGAGGATGTTGATCAATGCATGTGCTAAACGGAGTTTTGAGTGTTTAAAATATGCATTTGTTTTGGCCTTGGACATTTTTGAATCAACTTTTAGTTGATTGATTTTCTTGATTCTAGCAAAGCAGACGAAGGAGACCTCTGTTGGATCTAGACAAAGGAAGTGAATTGGATTCGTATATCTAGCTTTGTCGATGAGATGAGCTAGCATGAGATCATTCAGGATATAGGGGAGAATGAGGCCTACCTTGCAGCATTTAATTTATAAATCATAATTTTCAGATTACTTAAAACTTTTTCACTAAACTAATAGTATAATCTCTAGAAGAATAGAGATGCATCTACTGAAGGAGCTGATCATATGCGTGCATTTTCACAAAGTGTTGGATGCGCTCCACTTGATGTTGAGATGATGGTCCTCTTCCAATGCAAAAATTGGATCTCTTGCAACCTCTTGCATTATTCTTAATCCATAGCAAGTTATGAGATCATTCACATAAGAAACTAATCGAACGATGGAAGCATGACTCCTTGATGATGCCCATGTAAAGCACAAGGACATGTGAGAGGAAAGAGCATCTAGGTTTCCCTCGGGGGGTCCATCTTATATAAGCCGGCTATATAATGTGCATTCGAAAGGTATTTAAAAAACCCCTCTGTAACTATCACCCCTACTGTGAATTTTTGGATCAATAATTATATCCCTTCAATAAATTTAAAATTTGAGAAGCTTATATTTTTTACCCTAGTTGAAACAAACGCTACTTATGAGAAATTGTATTGTATAATTGAATAAAACCCTTTAATTTGTATGTCATGGAGATGAATGTGTTACACTCATACTAGTATCGAATAGAACATATTCTCAACTTTTGATCTTTTCAATTCTCAAAATCTCATGTATTTACTCCACCTTATCTAATTTTTTTTCCCTTGCATGCTCCCAAACTGTCACTAGCTACTAGAGATTTGCATGAAGTAACTTGAATTGAACCATGAATAAAATGGTACAAACTTATAAGAAGATGGCCCAAACTTTAACCTTATGTTGATCTAATGGGAGTTTTTATATTAAATATGATGCATGTAGTAGCATTATGTTCATTCGATATGTAGATAATCACAATTAACACATAGGAAAATATAAATTCTTGCTAGTTTGCCAGATAAAGAACTCATTTTCATTATAGGAATTGTAGAACCTACTTTATTCTCCTTATAGGAACTCACATTTCCTAGATAGCAATATACATGGGCTATATAGGAAATGCAATTCCCTACACAACAATCTTGAAATCTACTCCATTCTCCATATAGAAACTTACATTTCCTAGATAGCAATATACGTGGGCTATATAGGAAACACAATTTGCTACATAGCAAACTTGAAATCCACTTCATTTTTCATATTGGGACACATATTTCCTAGACGGGACTATATAGGTTATCAAATTCCCTATATAAGAAAGGAAAAATGGGCTTCATTCTCTATATAAGGACTCCCATTTCCTAGATAGCTATATAGGAAATACAATTCTCTATAGAAAGAGAATCAAATGAGTAATTCTATCTAGTAAAAATCCATGAATTTCCTAGTTTGGTAAGAGTTTACTATATAGAGATTGGTCAAAAGTTTCTTGTGTATCTACTTATCGTGACTACGAGGGCTAGTTAACACATTAAAACTTTGAGCTACCCATTAACAAATTGTGAATGCTCTTACACATCATCCTAGATGAGACAATATTTAAAAAATAACTTTTAATTTGAATTTGAGAATAAATACACCCTACCTATTAATTTAAAAACAGTGTATAAAATCACCCCTGCTATAAATATATTTCTGTAAGTCTTGAGAATTAAAATACCCCTCATTTTGAACTCTCATAGTATGCTTACATTTCCCATATGGATCCCCCAAGAGGTTGCCATGATACTATTTTATGGATTACATTTTTTTTAAAGTAACAGGGAGTGGTTGTCTTGAGAGAACAAGAAGATGCAAGGTGGAAAATGTTCCAAGGAAGCGAGAGAGGGGACACTTGTAGATTCTTGAGTAGAAAGGGAAACAAGAAACACAAGAAAATGATTTGGTATCCATGGACAGTGAAATAATGCTAGATTGAGTAGAAAATATGGTGAGGAGAATGGAGATTCTTATTCATTCATCAAGGCAATGAGGATCATGATACAAGAAATTGATTTGGTATCCATGGAATGTGTCTTGATTATCCATTTTGAAAAATCCAAGTCAAGGTATTTCTTGCTTTGAGTACGTTCCTTTTTACAATTCTCTTATTCTCAATGGAAGAATTTTCTCTTTTCTCAAAGATCAAACATAATGCAATGAATTATTCAATTCAAATTCCTTGAATCCCTATAACACAGTTGGCTGTTCAAAAATCACATAGGATGTGTGGCTAACCTACATTGGAAAAACCATGCATAGGACATTAACGGTACAACTACATGTATTGCAAGTTAACCCTTTCAATCAATACCACTATTCAAAGACTGAAGAATAGGTCCCTTATTGACTATATAATAGCATGGTTGGGTGGTGAATCAACCATGCTCTTAGTAGCGTCGTCTCTGCAGTCGTAATACTTGTTCTTGAAGATTGCAAACTTGCATATGCTTCATAATCCATCCAAGTTCTTCCTATACAAATACTTATGCTAACTTGTATATGCTTTCAACAATAATGTCATGGGATATTATTTATCCAATAATCAAAACTACTATTCAACATAGAATATTCTTGAGTGTTGTTGACTAGACAATCCAACATTCCAAAGATACCAAAGATAATAGTTAGGGATCTAAAATCAAGATTCAAATATATTGGTATCTTGATGCAATAGTCTATGATAATAATAAGAGTTTTAAAAACCTAGTGTTTGGTAAAATTCTTCCTTGTCAAAAGACCTAAAACAAGTGTAAAATTTTCACTAAGAAGGCATGAAGATAATTCAACAATATACAGAAGGAAATTCGATGGAGAAAACATGCATCTAGTTTTAAATCCATTAATCAAGAACTTGATTCCAATGTCGGATAGGAGAAGCAATAATTTCATTTTTCAGTTGCTTTCATGAGGAGCAGTCCGTGTTCGGTATAGCCAAAACCATTGGGCAAGCCATATCTTTTGCATCTCGCATCAAAATGCCCTCATGTTGGATCTTAAAATTCTTGGAACATGTTTGGCCTATAAGTCGATGTGCTATGATGGAGGTAGTCCATGTCTAGTATAGCCAAAATTGAAAAGTGAACCATGTCTTTTGCATCTTGCTATCACCTCATGTTGGGTCTTAAATTCTTGGAACATGTCTGGTCTAGAAGGCTCTGTGGACATAATTGGACAAAAGAATCATATGGAAAAGTCGATGTACTATACGGGATGTAGTCCTTGCAAGCCATATCTTTTGCATCTCACATCGAAATACCCTCATGTTGGATTTTAAAATTCTTGGAACATGTTTGGCCTATAAGTCGATGTGCTATGATGGAGGTAGTCCATGTCTAGTATAGCCAAAATTGAAAAGTGAACCATATCTTTTGCATCTTGCTATAACCTCATGTTGGGTCTTAAATTCTTGGAACATGCTTGGTCTAGAAGGCTTTGTGGACATAATTGGACAAAAGAATCATATGCAAAAGTCGATGTACTATAAGGGATGTAGTCCTTGTCAAGTATAGCCAAAATCAGAGAGCAAGCCATATTTTTTTCATGTCGCGATGGAATGCCCTCATTTTGGGTCTCACAGTTCTTGAAATAGTATGTTTTACAAGGACACGAATTTTTTTTGGCAAAAAGCATGATATACAAAATTGAATGTACTATAAGGGAGGTAGTCCCTATCTAGTATAGCCAAAATTAGAGATTGAGCCATATCTTTTTTATCTCATGATGGAGTACCCTCATGTTGGGTTTTAAAACTCTTGGAATAGGCCTAGTTTGCAAGGTAGCGTGGGTAGATTTGGTAAATACATCACATACAAGAGTCGATGTCCTACGAGGGAGGACGTCATAGCCCTGATACCAGGTTGGAAGAAGAGGTAGAGAGGAGTTCAACATAAGATTGCTCCTAGAATTAATGAGTATTCATGCATTGTAGACATATACATAATTGAGGACTAGGTTGAGTTAGGAAAAGCTATATATAGCTCTAACATATGTCCGCTGTGTGTTGTTTGTCCATTGAGAGGAGAGGAGATGAGAGTTTGGGTGTCTAGGTTTTTTTTTATCATTGGTCTTCTCATGAAGAATCTTAAACCAAACATGCTTCTTCATAATCTTTGAGGTATTTAAATTTATGCATATAATTCCACCACTAGTCCTACAAAACCATTTGTTATTTCTCGTGATATTGGTGCTTCCCTTAGGAGTGCATTTGAATGTTTCTTGAGCCAACTATAGGACCACATCTCTCTAAAGCCTCATAGAGGCTTATGATAGCTCTCATGGAGCCAAATATTATTTGAGTCCTTCATATAGGTGCGGGATAGGTGTGCATGAAGTGGTGCATGTTCCTTAAGTGATCTTGTACGGCCTAATCAATGGGCTATATTGACAATGTTCTTATGAGAACTCTGTGTACCCAAAGTAAAACTTAGTAATGGAGTGATTGCCTTTGATAAATTTATCGAATTATGGACTCAAGCCATTGTTGGTGTTTCTTCCTTGGAACTCCTATGTCTTGACATTATTTCTTCCTAGAGGCACTCCTTGCCATGGAAGATGCCTTGGCATCTATGTACTCCTAAATAGTGTACTTGTATGAGCTTGCTAAGGTACCATCACCTTTGCTCATAGGTTTTACTTGGATAGGCATGGTTATCTTGCCATCATGTTAAAAGTAATGATGATTTTTGGATATTTTCATCTCTTTCAAACTCTTTTTCAAGATGTTGAACTTGTTGTGATAGATAGAGATTGTGACCTAGATGAACAAAGGGGCTCAATGGCATTATCCTTTTGTCAACATTATAAGCTCTACATTGAGGACAAATATAAGTCAATTTTACATAGATTTCTCAAGATATTATGTGGGAGATTTCTTCTATGAGGTTACAGTTGAGATTCAAAATTTTCTAGATTGAGATTGTTTTGGTCATAGTTTGTATTGGCACAAGATTCTATGTTGAATGGTTCTTTTTAAATATACTTCAAAAGAAATCACTTGTGAAATTTTGATTTAGTGTTAATTTGGATTTTTTATCCTTAATTTTTAGAATTGTGTGGAAATTTGGTTGCTTACAAAGATAAATCGAGGTTGTCAACTTGTGGAATAGACATTTAAAAAGGTAGAGTTTTCATGATGATAGCATCAGCTTCAAATTTGCATGCAATGTCAGTTGAGTATAGCCATTAGCCCCTTATGTTGCTTTTAGAGTTATGGCATAAAAGTGATGGTCTTGTGAAATCTAAATGATTTTACATAAAGATTAGAACATGGCCATCATGAGTACTCAGAGGCTTAAATTTATGGCAAATAAGCTATAGCCAAATTTGACGAAGCTTGGTTTGGCAAATAAGCTATAGCCAAATTTGATAAAGCTACACTTAAGAGGAAATTCATGATCAGATACACTCTAATGTACAAGTTATGCTTAGAGTGTATTTGTTATAGTTATCTAGCAAATATTATTTTGTCTATTTCATAAAGAGAAGTTGCATAAAGTGCCTAATAAATTCAAAGAGTACAAAGTAAAGTATTTCAATTAGAAGAAGCTTCCATTCACGATTGTTTACAGAGAATGGTAAATCAAAAGGTAATTCACATATGTAGACATAGATAGTAGCAAAAGGTAAAATATGAAGTGCAAACTCATGCTTGATATACAAAATTTGTTGAGTTAGTGTTTAGAAGCAATAGATACTAGGAAGTACTATTGAAAAGCTACCAATAGAAGTACATAATATCACATTTTTTTTTGATACAAGCCCAAATTGGGCATCTCATGATTTTTGGATGCATAGTCCATGGATATATTCATGGTGATGGGATGAGAAAGGTAGATGTGGATTCAAAATGTATCAATGGTCGATGTATACAATACATATAAGAAAACTAATGTATTAGATGATCCAACCACTATGAAAACAATTAAGGGAACTGTAGTGCTAGATTGATATTGAAATTGAAAAACATCAACTTCACAATAGATAGATAATTGCATCCAGTCTAAAATGCATAGAGCTAGATAATGAAAGCAACAAGAAAATGTAAAAGAACTTGGTGTTATAAAAAAAATCCAAGAGATATAGAGAAGGCATTGATTAAAATGCATTTATCAAGGAAAGGCTGTTGAGCTTTAAAGAACTTCTTATGCTTTTATGACAACAATAATGTAGAAAGAGGAGCCAATACAAATTTTGAAGACATTGGCTAGGAGCTAGAATAGAAAACAATCAAGAAAGAAGAAATAGATGCATTTTACAAAAGCAATTAACGACAATAATGAACAAGAAATAAAGAATATCTAGTAATAAAAGATATGAATTCAAACTTGTTATAAAAAGGTGTGCACAAATTATATAAGAATTATTGTGAGGAGTCTTATATGTCGTACCAAAAAAACTAGATGAGATTCTTTGCATCACTAGTAGCAATTTGTAAATAGAATATACGTAAGTTTAATGGGACACAATTAGCCACTTGGGTGGTATATATGTTTATAAGGTTTTACAAGTACGTAGACTGAAAGAAAGTATATGGACTAAAGGAATGACAAAAGATGATCTCAAAAGGGTAACAAATGTTTTACTGATTTGAGATATGAAATCCTATTTAGAGCATATAATCTACTATAAAGAGAGATTTATATCATACTATTGCATATTAGATGAGTCAACAAAGAATCTGATAAACATATTAAAAAATGTTGATATGTAATGTTGCTAGCAAGTTTTGAACCTAGTAAAAGATGAAGACAAGCTAAAGATTATGAAGTGTATTATAGTGAGCTTATCAACCGTTTGATATATCAATTGCTTGAATATGTTTTATGGTATTAGAACAAAAGAAGATTAAAAATATGCATATGTATTTTTCCTTGCTCAAGGAACACTTTCATGTTATCAAACAAATAGTTAACTATATCTCTAACTGCTATAGATGAAGTATAAAGCTACTTTAGCTAGATCTATGATAATAGTAGCACATGAGGGTACCTAGTTGAGAATACATTAACTTTGATGAGACAAGGTCAAAAGATTATTTTGATGATATAGAAATGAGAACAATGTCATGATTGCTAGTGAACTTAAGCATTAGTGAGCCATTTGTAAAGAATCTAGTGCATCGCCCAAGCACAAAGTATGTTAATGTCAAATTTTGTTTCATGAGAGCAAGAATTGCACCTAAGACATCTAACTACAATAAAGACAATGTTGGAGATGTCTTCATTAGATTACCTCCCCCCCTCGATACCTTTGGAACTCTTTAAGAGATTACTTAAAGAGCTTTTGAAAAATATATACAAGCTCTCATTTTGAAGTAGCAAATATATTATCTTTATTAACGAGATTATGATGATATAAAAAGTATGACGATTAGGAGGACCTACTAGATGGAGTGGACAAAATTGTAATATTTAATAAGATGTCTAGTGGAGGAAGTATAGGTTTGACCCTCACTTCGAGGGTCTTCTGAATTGAGAAGTGGTAGTGATGGAACTCGTTCTGATTGACCCATTGTGAAGAATCACATTCAAATGATTCATGATTTTGGACACGTCATGGAAATCCTCACACTCAATCAAAATCAAATAATGGAATATTTGCATCTCAAAGAAATTGAATCCATACGGATCATGGTATTGAATTATGAATATTCAATGGGAGTATTCCATCTTCATGAAATGGAAGTGGTAGGGTCAACTCAAATTGAACCTATTGGTGAGCCAATGTACAAGGTGATACCATTTCATGAAGATGGAATGCCAATTGCAAGGGAATATAGAAAAGATTAAATCAATACCTTTCATTGTAAATGTGAAAGGTAAATTCTCATGCCTAACTTGGTTCATTACTAGGAATGTGCACGTACATCAACATAACAAAGAAAGAAATATGGCAACAACTTATTTCTACCTTGATATCTAGAGCTCTATATTATTTGTCTTAACATCCTAATTATGTCTTATAGCCCTTCCCAAGTAGGGCTACAACTCCTGATGTCTTTTGAATGAGTTATGAATATACACCAGGTAAAGTAGTAAGAGGTTTCTTTGTTGTAACAAGGAAACATCTTTTAGTTCTCTCTATTATTTTGTATGCATTGGATCTATCCTTGCTTATCTCCTAGAAACTTTTCATCATATCTTCCAAGGTATGGAACAAGTGGGAGCTAGACTTTGAGGCAATTGGTTCTTGTAGCCTTGGGTTTGAAATTCTTTGGTGGATGAAGGACTTCAGAGTTCACTTGTTTTGCCTATTGGGAGGTGCCATTTGAGGTTTGAGGGGAGGTTTTTTAGACAAGTAGTCTATTGTCCAAAGCTTAGGATCAGCATAAGAATTTGCATCATCTTTTGAAGTCTTGAAAAATGGTTTGAATGGTTCAATGGTCTATCATGTCCTAGATTTGAAAGCCTTTCTCTCATATTGTAGGTCATCTGGAGCTTGATTTCATGAGTAGATAGATAATATATTTTGTAGATTAAAAAAAAAGCTTCATTGCCTACTCTATAGAGGGAGTGATGAGAGATTCAAGAACATTAAATTTAGAGATCTAACATGTAAAAATGCAAATGGAGATTAAAGACAATGTCATGAGAGGATTGAAAATTATGGAGAAGAAGTTGGAGAATATAATCTTCCATGTCCTTTTAGTCCAATTTAATAATATTTATATACATAATACAATAGAATAGAGTACTATATTGAGACTATATTGCTTCTAATTACTAGTATACCATATATGAGGTAGCATGCACTTTTGAAATAACTTTGTCCTTTGGACTTCTAGGTCTTAATTACATATAATGCTAGATTTTTATGTATCTTAACTAATAGGAGACCGAATTGGAAAACGGATTAAAGACATGAAAATTTTGGAACTTTTTGGATATTTGGATTTAGACTATGCCCTTGTTGCTATTTTATGTGATGGGATACCCATTCTTTCAAATTCCATGATCCAAAGTTTTGATATCAATGAGATACATTTGTACTCTATACATCGTTAAAGAAATACATGATGGGTTTGACATCGGTCTTGGAATAAAAATCCTCGGGGGGGTCACTCATCATATGTAACCCTATCACGTGAGTTCAACAGAAGGATTTTTTTTACTTCTAAAATTTACAGAAATAAATATACATAAGGGACTATTTAAAATAGTTTTGGAAAAAATTTACAGATTTGTATAGAAAAGGGGTACATTTTATTAATGAATTTTTTTATAGATAAGGGACTTTGAATATAGGCCTTGAACGCACGTGATATAGAGGGTTTATACATAGTGACCCCCCCGAGTAAAAATCATCTATGAACCAAATGGTGGTTGACCATCAAAACCTTTTGGGTAGTGTGCCATATGGTTGCTACTATGCTGATTGTATCATCTCATCTTAAACCCATAAGGATGATCCAACAAAGTAGATCAATTAGAAGATAATAAAGAGAGACATAAGAAATAGGCACACAAAGTGGCTTAAGATGTTATTGAATGGAACTTGTATCGTCTTAAACCCATAAGGATGGTTCGACAAAGTAGATCAATTAGAAGATGATAAAGAGAGACAGAAGAAATAGGCATGCAAAGTGGCTTAAGACGTTATTGAATGTCCCGAACTCTCCTTGAATCCATGAAAACCTTTAGCTTAAATGATGGTTCAAATTATTATACATGAGACAATTCCTTCCTAAACATTATAGGAGCACTATGCATAATCCTCTATATCACGGGTGTTCAAGGCCTATTTGGAAAACCCCTTATCTACAAATTCATCATGAATAATACATGCCCTTTTCATATTCAATCTTTGAATACCTCCTTTAAATGATATTCTTTTGTATGTGAAAAATGGATAAAAGAAACGTTTTAAAAAACTCTTTCTATTGAAACCATGTGCTATGCTAACATATTAATGAGTGACCCCCTTGAGAGCATATGTTTGCATATATAATATATGCTTAAAACTTATTTTATACTCATAGGTTAAACCTATTTTTGCAAATTTCTAGGTTCAACTAAGAATGTAGTTTTATTATTTCTTTTCATAGGGGGTGTCAAAATTTCATGGCATGGTTTGATCCCAACTTAGTAACAATACAAAAATATGTGCTACATATGCTTAAATATCAAATATTTTAAGCAATAAAACATTAATTCATTTATACTTTGTGACTTCAAAAGATATCTGATCTAACATGCTAATATCTTGGGCTTAAACCATGGTGATACTTTTAATAATTTCCTCTATTTGAAAGCTAAAAGAGGATTCTAATGAAGGTAAGATGAGTTGCATGCCTTCTACTCAATGTTGCCATATTTTGAAGCTTTCTTGTTTGATTGAGTTGCAAACTAGGAGGTGGGAATGCCTTGCCAAAATATGGCTCATACTTGACCTACATGGTTGTACACTACTTATAGGTTTAAATAAGAACTTAGGTTTATTAAAGCCTTTCATAATTCATTGGATGTCAACATTGCATGTCATTGTTGGAGCCCAAAGAATGTTTGATTTCTTATAATATTTAATCTTTAAGCACATGTAGCACACAAGATATACTTAAAACTAGGATTATTATAGCATTTCATTGGTTGTGAAAAATTAATATAGCATTGGTTGAAACCAAGATAGTAGGAATACAAAATTATGTCCTTAAAGCTTAAGTATTATAAATAACCAAAAACTAATCATAGTTGCACGAAGATGACATTTTGTCAACTTGATAGGATATCTTCAAAACGACACACGTTTTAAAACATTGCAATGTGTTTCTAGGATTGCTTTCAACTTTTGTGCAATTGTATATTGTAGTTCATTTTAAGTTATTGTTAGTTGACTATTCGATCATCTTTCATGCTCGGGGGGGTCACTCATTAGATGTAACCCTATCACGTGAGTTCAACAGAAGGATTTTTTTTATTTCTAAAATTTACAGAAATAAATATACATAAGGGACTATTTAAAATAGTTTTGGAAAAAATTTACAGATTTGTATAGAAAAGGGGTACATTTTATTAATGAAATTTTTTACAGATAAGGGACTTTAAATATAGGCCTTGAACGCACGTGATATAGAGGGTTTATACATAGTGACCTCCCTGAGCTTTCATGAGTGATAGATCATAGAATCCTGGATGTTGAAGCATGTTGCATGATTCATTACTCATTTAATGCTAAAAGGGATAATTGGTCAATTTGAAAACTATATTTATAGTTGTACTATTAAATAATTCTTCTTACATTTAAATGTACAATATTTTTGTTTTTTGTTCTGTCTTTTTACTAGGGTCCAAACTCTATTTTCCTTGATTTTCTATTTTTGATTACCTCATTTTTGTTTAGTAGGCAACTATGACATCAATTTAGTTGTAGTTTCTAAGATGACATTTCCTCCCTTTACTTTTATAATTTAATGTCATTTTCTTTAGAAGTTTCCAATAGATAATGCAAAATTATCATTTGCAATAATAGGCTAACACATGTTTTAAAGGTTAGGTTTGTGATTGTGTGCTCTTTAGTTTAATTTTGTTGTTCCTCATTTTATTTTTCTTGCACAACCTTCACGGAAAGGTGTCCGCATAAACACTATTTTAGATATATACACCACTAGTGATATAGTTAGAGTAGTGTAGATCCTTATAGTATTTGCTATTTCAAGATCACCATGCATTTGACATCACAACTATGATAACAATATAGTTATGTGCCAATTGATTGCCATGGCCGTAGAGGTTTGATTTCAATGTCAAAATTCCCTTGGCACCTCAATTGTCGTGTTTTAAAGGCATACCAAACTTAGTAATAATATTTGAGTAGTGAAAGTCCAAATGGAGGGGGGAAAATATTACACAATTGTTGATAAAGGCCTACGTACCAACATGCCAACTTAAAAGGGCCACACATTTTTTTATAACACATACTAGGTGTCCACAAATGACGAACCCAAGACCTCTCAACGAGAGGAGAGAGTCGAAACCATTTAGCCTACAAGTAGAGTATGTGACCTTATGCTCTTTATATGCAGGTTCTTATTACCAATTCATGGTTTTTGCTTGTATATATGCAAATCTTACTTGTCGAATCAATCTTTGATCTTGAGGTGAAATGATACTACAAGATCTATATATATGAGGGAGGCTCCGTAACATTTCATGACGACACATGGCAAGGAAAAAAGGTTATTGTCAAGATTTCCCTTGTGAAAAGATAGGAATAATTTTGAAAAAGTGAGCCATAGTAAATGTCTTTGATGGTGTTCATTAAAAAAAATCCCTATCTTGTAGTTTTGCCGGTAGTAGAAGCATGTTTATTGTTCATTTGGAGAAGCTAAGAGAAAATTTGAAAGAGTGGGCCCTCAACAAAGGCATGTTTTATGGTGTTCATAGTGAAGTAATTGTGGCATATAGTGAGAAAGAAAATGGTTGTTTACATTATAAAATGCATATCTCATAGTGCTACATTTTCATGGAAAAAGCTACCTTGGATAGTAAGAGTGGCTTGTGTGAAGGAAGCAATTTAGACTCTTGAAGAAAGAAAAATAGAACCTATAAGAGGAGTAGGATTCAATAAAGAGAGTTATTCTATCCTTAAAAATCTAATAGTGTGCATGTGTGCGTGTGTGTGCTGGAGGGAAGGAGGGAGGGAGGGAGGGAGCTTTGGACCTTATTGCATACAATAAAGAAGTTACTAGTACTTTCATAAACGAAGATTTCTCATTTAGGTTTGTGTTCCTCTATGTGCTTGAAAGTTCTTGCTACATAAAGTTTTAGATTGTCTAGGGAAGACTAAAATGAAATCGTTTAGACTTAACAAGCAGTTGTAGCTTAAATGAAGAGATTTTGGACTACTTTTTGATTAGCCTTCTCCTTTAGACTTCACAAGCAGTTGTAGCTTGAATGAAAAGATTTTGGACTACTTTTTGATTAGCCTTCTCATTTACTGCTAGCCTTCGTCATGGCTTAGTATGCCCTTCGCCACCAGAGTGTCGACAGAAACTCACTACGAAGACTTTGTATAAATGGATGCTCAAGTATGTGTGGGTGTGTGGATTTGTATGTGTGAGAGCACATCTTTATACTATGGTCTATGCCCACGGTTACCAGTTGGGTGCTGATGATGTCAAACACCCCAAGGAACCATGGATGACTCGTCCAACTTGATCCAAGCTAATCTCACATGTATACAAGGAGAGTCACATGACATAGACCAACAAATTTGTTGGTAGTAAACCGTTGAAAAGTTGGAGGTTACATAGGCAAGAAGCCTTTCACATTGTAAGAGGAGCCATGAAGTGTAGCAGACATTGTAAAATGGAACATGGAAGGTTAGAATATAAAAGCGCTACCAAGAAAATGACAATTCATCAAAGTTAATGAAAGGACCTCCAACAAAGATTGGAGGTGGAGGTGGAGCACCAATAGACAATGGAAGGTAGAAGACCAACAAACGTAATCTAATACATTGCTTTGCAGTGACAATCTATTGCCTTTGAATTACAATTGGGGAAATGGACATTGTGTTTTCTCCTATTTAAGCTACAAGCAGCTTTGATGCAAAATTAATACTTTTTGATCTTATGCACTTCATGGGTGCTCACAGAGAGAGAGAGAAAGAGAGACAGAGAGTTTTCGCATGGCTCCATGAGTGAGATATAATGAAATGGATAATTTCTCTATTTATGGGTGCCACAAATGATATTGATCCAATCATACCTTTATATCAATGATCTAGATTCCCATTTTTCAAGGTCTCCTTTTGGATGGAGACCATATTAGCCGTGTGATTTGCGGTTATTATTTCATAGAAGCTTCAATTAAGAGCTTCTCATATCAGCATAGTGCCCGCACGTGCACATCAAATCTAGAAATACATTGCAGGTCCCTAACAAACTAGGAAGATAGACAGAACGCCAAGCTATCAAAAACATATGCCTTGCAAGGGCCCTTGACATCCTCGAAATGCCCATCGGTGGGTAACTTGCAAAAAAACAAGGCTTGCGATTGCACTCGCCTTTTATTTTTTGTAAATTGCCTCGCTAGGACATTTCACTAAGAACTAATATCTTACATTGATTTGTGTGCTAAATTGCAATCTCGATGTGTTGCAATCAGCCATTTTATGACATGTTTAGAGGTGAACATAAGAAATCAATAGGGCAGTACTTGTGCTTTGCATGAGATAAACTAGCCAAAGCACGAGATGAACTGGCCATGGACTGTTCATCAAGCATTGATGGCTCAACAATAGGAATTCAATCATCAACTAGATAATTAAGATATGATGTACTTCTTTAATGAGGATCATCCAATGCAACTTCATATCCCCTAGATAATTGTAGCATTCAAAAGAGGAAAATATCCACTAGAAGTCTTTTCTTGAAATGAAGACAAAAGAGTGTAAAAAACCCTCCTTCAAATGTAGCTCCTAAAACTACTACATCACTTTGAAGCTGGGAATCTACAGGGCTTCCCAGACCATGCGGCTCTTTGAGCACCAATGAACTTTGCATCAGATCAAAAAGTTTTAATTTTGCATTAGAGCCGTTTAATGTAGCTTAAATACGAGAGACGCAATATGTCCATTTCCTAGATCCTATTTTAAAGGCAACAGATTGCCAAAGTATATGTGTTTACTGCAAAGCAATGTATTAGATTATGTTTGTCTTCTACCTTCCATTGTCTATTGGCGCTCCACCTTGGCCTTCAATCTTTGTTGGCAGTCGTTTTGTTAACTTTGATGAATAGTACCGCCTTTATATTCTAACCTTCTATGTTACATTTCCTTTTGCCAAAATCTTCCAACTTTAGCGTTAAATGCTCTCCCTTTTGCTAATTAACAATCTAAAACTTCTTCCAACAATATCTTTGACAATTGTTTTTCCAATCTTCTTCTCACCTCTAACGTAGTCTCTCGTTGATGGAGAGTATAAAAGAGATCTTCTTACTTCTAAGTTCTAACTGATGTCTTTTGTTTATGTAAAGAACATATAGGAAATAAAACAATCCACTCCCAATTCTTTTTGACCTCGTAGAATCCTCATGATTTGATTGTTAACATTGCTTACAGGGGGTTTCACAGTCACCGTTAGAGCTAAAATCACATTTTTTGCATCGATTTTCTAGTGGTTGGTTGGGTTGTGAAGTTTCCCACAAAGTGGCTATGGCATTCGATTCCCTCCTTAGTGGCTATCAATACAAGACTTTTTTTTTCCAGCACCTACTCTAAGAGCTTTTGACACACCCATCACTCATCGTATAGTTAGAGTGGACTCCCTTCCAAATAGTTGCCATAGCCAAGCATAGTATCAGACCACCAACGTCTGGCAAGGCAAGCTGCAGAACATATTAGTAATATGCCAATCGAAACATCCGATGATCTCTCTAGAGGTTTGATAAAACAAACTCCTATGTCCTTTGGGAGCTTAGTGGCTGTGAAAATTTCTTTTTTGATCAAAAACTTCAAAATTTTATTGTAATAAAAAGATATAAGTTACAAAAGTTACAAAATAGAAAATTGTCTGAATTCCTTTGGGAGCTTAGTGGCTGTGATTGAAATCATAGTAAGCTTTGGAAGTCATAGGAGTAAGTCCAAGGCCTCTAAAAACAGAGGCAAACGTTTTAGCCACTCTGACTAGAAGCCTAACGGCCTCAATAGGAGGCTTTTTGGTCCTCCACCAAAATGAAAGGGCTCACCACTTTCCTTCTTGGGGACGCGAGCTTTTTTTTTTGGGGAGGATACTGTTCGTAGAGCACTACCCTGTTATGGATAAAGATAAGAGTGTTCCTCTAACATAAAATAAATGTACCTAGACAACTACTCCTCGAGAATCCAATGTGTGAGCAGTTCTGAATGAAAGTTTTCATGGATCCATCATCGATCCGTAATTCTTCTAGGGAATCTTTGGTGCAGGGAGTCTGGGGAATCTAACTATCACCAAAACACTGGAGTAAGAGCCACGGACCACTCTGTTGGACGGCGAACTTAGATGACATTGCTATACAGTCCCAGGGGAGTCGTGTCCGGGTAGGTGACCTTGAGATCATAAAGTAACAGGAAAGATTCAAAACACTCTTATCTATCCAAAACACGCTTTGAAACTGATAGAAATTAAGGGACTGGCAGCCTAACGGTACACTCAGACTATACAATTTAACATTGTAACTGTCTGAAATGATTCACGTGCTACTCCTCGACCTGAGCAATAAGGAAACCTTGCCGGGACTTCCCAAACGATTCACACTTGTTATTAAACGATCTCTTTCAAACCGTCGTACTCGCGGACAGCAAAATCTACGTCTTTGATTCTGTCCTCAAAAGCTGGGCCCAGTCCGTAGATTCTCCACTGCGAGGGTTGTCGGGACTCGGAAATCATTCTAAAGGGATATTGCCTAGAGGCTAAATACGGAGTCGTATCTCTCTACATTGTTTGTTGCTTGAGCCACGTCACCTTTCGTCTCTCTTTGTATTGTTGTTTTCCAGGCGATTCCCCAACTATCTCAGCATATTGACTGACCCCACAAAAATCCAGGAACTGAGCGGCTTTGTTTCACACAAAACATGTGTGTCTCCCCGCACTTGTCTATGATATCTTCCTCCCAAATATGCAGGTGCTTCCTCTAGTCAATAAAAACCAATGACATAGAGAGAGAAGTTGTTTAATTATTCTTGCCAACTCCAATGCTTACTAGATTGCAGAAAGTGGACATTACACACCAATTGCCAAAGGTTGCCTGCTTGTCTCCTTCTACGTTTTGGTGCCTGTCTCCTTTCGTTTTGAGCATGCAGGTAATGCCCCCTTTTACGTGCCTCCCATCGCTTTCCCTGCGGTGGACGGCCTACTTCATTTCAAAATAGAGGACCATGAAGCAAACTTTCAACTCGGACTGCAAGTATGCTGCACAAAGCATCCTAAAAAGTAGCTGTACCATATCTCCCTGACCGGATTCTCTGGTTTTCCATCCTCCACGGAATCCCTGATGTGTCATTTTTCTCTTTCCGTATTAAAATATAGGGCGAACCTCCAGCCTGCACATCCTCTGATCATATTCCCTCTATCCGTAGAAGATTCTCGATTGTCTCCCGTTATCTGCAGTGCAAGAATAATGATTCTCGCAATAATCACATTTCAAAGAAAATGATGTTGAATCAGGATAACCACTTTCGCTCTGTGTCTGTTGCGTGAAAAATAACCCCGTTGAGTCGCTCTCGATCAGGTTGAGGGAAACTTAGAGACGAAATTTTTTCTATGACCACCCGGACGAATCGGAGGGATGCGTGAGAATCCCCGATAGCTTTGAAGTTTCAGAGGCGACTTCTAGGTTAATGACATTTGTACGATTCTTAGCAATTCTATTGTATGCATCTCCTCGTTGTCTCTCTCGTACCGTGAAACAATGTGAGTTTTTTCGACAATGGATTTAGTCTTTCTGTTCCGCATTGGATAAATTAGATTGAGACGAGTTCTGAGAATATAAGTGAAATTCCGTTTATTAATCTGCCTGTTTTTTGACATCCCTTTGAAGCTGATGAGAAGATGGATGGGAATGGATCATCTGAGGAGGAAGATGGTAGTTGCTGTGAGCTAGACTACAATGATGTTGATCCGCTTGCTGAAGAGAACAAACTCAAGGAGCAGCTTCTGCGAAAGTACAGCGGATACATATGCACTTTGAAGCAAGAGTTTATGAAAAAGAAGAAGAAGGGAAAGTTACCAAAGGAGGCAAGGCAAAAACTTCTGGACTGGTGGAGTCAGCATTACAAATGGCCGTATCCATCGGTAAGAATCCAAACCTTTGTTGATGTAAATTATCCGTTGCGATCAAGAATCAACTGGATCATGCCAACCTCATTGTCCATGTGGAATTTGATCCTGATCAATGCTTATGGAAGTACCCAACCAAGTCCTACTAGAAGGTGATCACACACCAGTGTAATCTTTGACGTTTTGCTTTGACGGCTAACACCTTTTGCACGCACGTGGTCTGTTGAAAACCATTGTTAAGTAGGAATCTGTTTATATAACTTCCATTCCAATATATGATGCTGAAACCGATGCTAAGAGCTGGCTGAATTCCATCACAATAGCGCCGTTTGAAGAGAACACATTGTATGTTACTCGGGTTTTTTTAGCGCAGAAAGTTTGGCATTGCCATACCTTGTTTGAAAGAAACAGACTATTATGAAGTGCTTCTCGCTTAATAATATTACACACACAGTTTAAGAGCGGCTATGTAATCTAAATCGCTCATGGAAGCTACCTGGGGAGGGGCTTTTTTCTACGGCAGGCGTCAAATGGAAAGGCTGTAACACTGCAAGCATAGAAAGAAAGGGCTGATATAGCACATTTGCTGTGTTACAGCGACCGGTGACAGAGGGCCATAATGCAGGAAAAGGGAGAGCTCAGGCCCTTTCGACTGGTGAAAAAAATAAGGACCTATCCTTTAGCACCTTGGTATAAATGAAGAGGACCTAGCATGACACCTCACGGTTATAGACACCTGCTCATAGTCACAATGAATCGTCCCCGCTCATAGTCACAATGAATCGCGCCACTAAAATGGTTTCGAAGTTCAGAATGCTTTAATGTGAAACTTTTCAAGAAAAATTGTGATGAAGCGAGGCACATCACAGAAATCAAGATGGCGAGTGGTGCAGCCGCAGCCATCTTGATTTCTGTGAAATGCTGACCTCAGGCCTCTTATTGACATCCAGGGTAAGCTGTTGATGGCTAGAGCTCCTTTATAGCTATGTGTAATCGAGATTCCAGGAACAAAGTAGTGTAATCTTTGGTTAATGACTTCGACATTTCTATCTTGATGTGCATCATTTTGTCATATTCCACTAACAATCAAATGTAGACTCACTTGATGTGCTTTCATCCTCTGACTCACTTGGAGTAAAAGCATTTTTGCTATGCTACATTCCAAGGTATTTCTAAGATGCAGTCTAGTTTCTCAGCATATGTATCAAAGATTTCATTGCTTTAGAAAGTTTTCAAGCAGTGTGAGAGCATATCATGTTCTCCAACATAATATTAGGGCGTTGTTCTTGATAAGTCCTTGTAGTCTACATGGAGGCAGAATGAAGGAGTTTCTTTTGAATTGAGGAAGCTCCATGATTCAGTTAAGTACGAAAAATTGACTTAGAAGGTTTACCTCAAGATGGCTGGCTCCTCTTGATGATCTTGAACTTCAAGGAGATCGAAAAGCTTAATGAGTCCACCAATACTCTTTGAAAGGTGAAGATTCTATTTGAAAGATGAAGATTTGAAGTTGCTTAGTTGTTGGAGAAGTCTTGCAATCATTACCTGAACATAGTTCAGAACCATGACATCAAGAATGTTGTTCGAGCGACAATCAATGCAGCATAATTACCAGTTAGCAATTCCTTCTTTGGTCGTGTTGCGAACGCTTTAGCTTAACCTATTGAGTGTAGAGGCCAAATTCTAGCTTCTAAATCTAGACCATGTGTTCATCATGAAAGACATATAAGTATACCTCACTACATAAAGGGCAGAATAAAATGACAAAATAAAAGTATGCCTTGCTTGAAGATACAAGGTGACAAATAAGTAAATACATACTATAAGTCATCAATAAGCTGTTGGTCTAGCAAGACCTTGCATGCACTTGTAAACATAGATGAGTATGAAAACTAAAGCAGATATACTCATCTTGTAGGTATGCACTGTGCATTTAGTCCATTGGATTATATCCAAGCACTTGTGCAAACCAGCATGTACTCGGAGACACAACTTAGTGTGTTGAAAGAGAACATATAAGCTCAGTCTAAAAACAAATGAGTACCTTGAAAATGACAAGGAAACATGCGAGAAGCGTCTTCGCATATGTGAAATGAGGCATTTAAGAAATAATGATATCAAAGCTAAATAGAAAAGAAACATTGAAAGAAAACATGTTAGCATGTTAACAACACCACACATTCGGCAAGTCCTTTTCTTCCATAAGATGAACCAGCTTATGAAAGTGAAGCTAGTGTTGAATACATGATGAGTAAGTCAAGCAAAATGTAAGATTATAAGAGAGAAAGAAACATTAGGTCCACATTTTCATTTGCATATCAAGCACACCTACATGATTAGCAAGTCAGCTCAGAATGACAAGAAAGTGTTTAGGATGAGGAACCTCCAAGCAGTATAAATGAAAAGCTCAATATGGTCAAATCTTTACCCTACTCCAGATCAAATGCAGTGGATGGTATATAGGCATCCTTGATTGACAAAAGATGAAAGATAATCGGCTTTCAAAATCATAAGATAATTGTAAGTAACTCTCATCTTCAAAATAACAAAAAATATCTAGAAAAGCAAAAGTAAATGATAAGATAATCGAAGATAATCTAGCCTTCAAAACAATATAAAAGATTTTGGAAGCTCCTTTAAATTAATCAGCTCATGCTAAAAGTAAAGCTTGATATAGAATATTTGTCAAGTCTCTTTAACTAAGATTCATGTAAACTTAAAGCTCCAGCTAAACTTCTTAGCAAAACATAATAATACATGTAGTATCATTGTTGTACTCAAAATGTTGTACTCAACTATGATGATATCATGGTTTTTAATCATGTATAATATTAAAGGAAGTTGGTTTATCTCTATACCAACAGTCAGAGAAAAGCTCTAATACATAGATATATGCCATAGTGAGATGTTAGAAATTGATCAATTTTCATGTATCAAGAACGGGAAGCTTATTTGAGATCATAAAGAGCACAATGAAGGTGACAAACAAGATGGTCATGATCCGAAAGTATGAATCCTTCTGGTTGCTTCATATAAATCTCCTCTTTAAGATCTCCATTAAGAAAAATAGTTTTAACTTTTTACATCCATTTTATGAATCTCCAAATCAAATTGAGTAGCAAAAGCTAAGAGTACACATTCCTCTGTAGATGGAGTAGCAATGATGCCATAAGATGGAGTAGTAATGACATCAAAAGTGGAATCATTATCAAATAGAAAAGAAAAGGCAGAAAGTAAGGACTCAGTGTCCTTTGCATCCTCGGTAGACCATGTCTCTCTCATTAACTCATTGAATATGGCATCACGATTCATTATCACCTTTTTAAAAGAGGAATCATAGAATTTATAACCTTTAGAATTCGAATAATATCCAATGAATATGATCTTTTTTTCAGGAAGATCTAGCTTTTTTCGTGTTCCTTTTGGTACATGAATATAAGCAATGTTTAAAAATGTGATACAGAAGGAGTCTCCCCTATCCAAGATGTGATTGGTATTTGACCAGAAGGTGCAGTTGTAGGAAGATGATTTTGCATAAAGATGGCTGTCAGAAGTGCTTCTTTCCAAAAGCTTCGAGATAATCCAGAATGAAGGAGCATACACTGCATGGCATCAAGAGAAGTGTGATTCTTAGGCTCTGCATAAGTATTTTGTTGAGGAGAGTATGGAATAGAATATTCACGATAAATGCCACACTCAATGCAATAATCATTAAAGAGATTAGAAATATATTCTCCACTATTGTTACTACGAAGGGTCTTGATCCGAAAACGAGTATGAAGTTTCACATAAATTTTATATTTCTTAAATACTGATAAGGCCTCTGACTTATGTCGCAAGAGAAATGCAGTTGTATATCTTGACCAATCGTCAATGAAAGTGATGCAATACTTGTAGAAAGACTTAGATGGAGGAAAAGGTCCACGTATATCAGTGTGGACAAGATCCAATAAATCATATGAATGAGTTGAAGTAGATGCATGAAAGAGTTTTCAATGATGCTTGCTAAGAGCGTAATATTTACAGAGGTCCATGTGAGGACGAGCTGGGAGATTCATACCATCCATAAGATCATGACATTTATAGCAAGTAGCTTGGCAAAATCCGAATGAACAAAATGATGATGCCATAGCTTGGAGTCCAGATTACTAGGGATTGTAACCACATTAGCAATATCATCATTTAAGGAAAGTTGAAAGAGTTTACTATGCCGAGGATTGTTATGGTATGTCCATCTTTTTCAATCTGACACTATGTGTGGTCAAAGCTAATAAAGAGACCAAGATCAACAAGTCGTGTAGCAGAGAGAAGATTTCTCTAAAGATCTGGAACATGGAGAATGTCTCGCAAGACTCTTGTTGAAGAAAAAGTGCCAATATATAAATCACCAACACCCATGACTTGACAAGTAGTGTCATTAGCAAGATAAACTAATTTCTTGTGAGGAAGAGCATGATAATTATGTAACCATTGAGATTGATATGTCATATTACCAGTAGCCCCAGAATCAACAATAAAAGTGGAACCATGTCGAATATAAAGTATCCTTTTTGGAGAGACATCAGAACATATATGATTTGCCTCTTGATGCGTATGGATATGTTGTTGTTGAGCAGCATATGCTTGAGTACGTTCACAATCATAACGTCTCTTGTAACACCAAAAGGATGGATGATTTTCACCACAATATTCGCAAGGAGAATTCTTGGATAAGCATGGTTGCTTGGTGGTAACATCATGTTTCTCATCATATTGCTGAGTCCAATAATCAGAGATAACATGACCATGGTTATTACAATAAGAACAATGGTTCTCAGAATATTTGAGATGAGAAGAATTACCACCTTTGTACGGATGATCACCATGTCCATAACCACCGCATCCATATTTGGAGAAAGGACGCTTGCATGCAACACAAGCTATCTCTGAATCTGCATCATCCGTTTTTATCATGATAGATTCATGAGTCTTTACGACGCTTGTGTTGTTGAGCGTACTCAATCAAAGAAATACATGTTTGATTAAAATCAATCTTGTTTTGTTGGAAAGGATGGTAACAATATTATCATATAATGGATCTTGGATTGTGTTGAGAAGATAGGTCACCAATAAATTTCGTGGAACAGGTGCACTGGCAGTAGCAAGTTGATTGACGATATCCTTGAATGACTCAATATGAGTTGTCATAGGAGCTCTAACTTTGTATGGAGTGCTCAAAAGATTACAAAGATAAAGAATCTCTATGACGGATTTCTTTCGAAAAGTAGCAACGAGATATTCCCAGATTGCATGAGAAGAAGAAAGGGCAAATACATCTAGCGAGTCTTTACGATGCTCATGTTGTTGAGTGTACTCAATCAAAGAAATACATGTTTGATAAAAATCAATCTTGTTTTGTTGGAAAGGATGGTAATAATATTATCATATAATGGATCTTGGACTGTGTCGATAAGACAGGTCAATAATAAATTTCATGGAACAAGTGTACCGGCAGTAGCAAGTTGGTTGATGATATTCTTGAATGACTCAATATGAGTTGTCATAGGAGCTCTAACTTTGTATGGAGTGCTCAAAATATAACAAAGATAAAGAATCTCTATGATGGATTTATTCCCAAAAGTAACAACGAGATATTTTCATATTGCATGAGAAGAAATGGCAAATACATCCAACATGAGAGAATCATATAGAGCAGATAAAATATATCGACGAGGTGCTTTATTACGAGAATGTCAATCGACAGAGTCATATCTCCATTGCTCAAAGAGAGGGCCTTGAGTCACAAGAGCATGATTCCCAGTTGCATCGATAGGTTGGGATGGACAAACGAGATCACCAAGAATAATATCCGAAAGATTATCACCTTCGAGTATCAATAACATCTTCACTTTTCAACTAGAAAAACCTTGTCCTTGAAACAGAGGAACATATTATTGGCCAGAAGGAAAGCCATTGATGATTATAGACATTGCCATCATGCTTCAGGAGAATATGTTTGTGAGAGCTCATGTCAATGATCGAGAATACAATGGTCGCTTTGAAAATATAGAACTCGAGATACGCGATGGGAGTATGCTAGAAATAGCATACATGCGAAGAAAGCACTTTGAGCTTGTTAATTACAAAACCATGATATTTTTGGAGAAAAGTAAAGCTTGTCGATCATGAAATGAAGATATTTTTGATGAAAAGCACTACGATCGTGCCGATCATGAAACCAATACGTTTATCATGAAGCCACGATATTCTTGGCGAAAAGCAGTACGAGTGTGTCGAACATGAAACGGATGAAAAAGTAGACGGCATAAAAACTGAAGTAACTCTTTGCTCCGAAGTCCAATTGGGACATTTAAGTACTCATAATGAAGAGCACAACGAGAGCTAGGCTCTATAGATATATGATTCATTCGCCACTGATAACTTTCTCAAATTCGCACTAGAAGGCCTCCAAAAAACCACATCAAGTTAGACATGTCAAAATTGACGAGCAAATAAGCGATGAAATATTGAAAGTGCTATGTAATCAAATCAACAACTAATACTTCCAGTCTTTCTTCATTACAGTGAACATATAATAGAAAGACCATATAATAGAAAGACCTTTGTAGCTCTGATACCATGTTGAGAGAGAAGAAGAGACGATAGACACACCAAATAGACTCTCAAAGATTGATTCATATTGATTACTAGTTACACATATATAGGTGAGACCTAGTTCAAGTTAGGGCGAGCTATATATAGCTTTAACAAAAGCTACAAAGGATTCATGATGACCTTGAAACCTTATAGGATAAAGATTAGCATAGTTACTTTCAGAATTAGGTCTGTTTGGTCTCATAGGAGAGAGCTTAAGAAAAGAAACATGGAAAATTCAAAGACAAGTCTCTCTTAATGAAAGAAAATGGCAAAGGGAAACCTAACAAGACCAAGCTAGATATATTCAAGGACTACAAAGGTTGAATCCGATAGAAAGGCATGAGTGCCTCAATATATAATAAATAATATAGTTTAATAGAGATCTTGAAGCAAGAAAGGGGATACATAACCAAGAAAATTCAGGAAATCAAGCAAAGGCCAAAGCAAAAAATGTCACCATGGAGGAGATTTTAATAAACAGAGTGACTAAAAGGTGTTGGAAGCTTGTACTAACATTAATAGGTGAAGATTAGTATGCAAACAATTTCACTCACAAGGTGGTTCTAGATACTCTTTGGATTGGGATTTAGACCATTTCCTATAAGGTCACATGGATAAAGATTATGAGAAGGAGCAAAGGGCAGTTCTCAATAAGATAGAGGGCAGTTTTGCATAAGGTTAGGGTGCTAAAAAATGGTGACAAATAGTAATGGTTGTGATAAAGGGAGCTCAAATCTATAAAAGACCATTGATTAGTATATATTCAATGTTGGTGCTATTGATATTGAGGTTATTGTTAAAATCATTACTTGACATTATTGGTTGAAATCATTTCTAGACATTCTTGAGTCTATTGTTAAAATCATTGCTAGACATTGTTGGTGCTATTGATGTTGAGGCTTTTGTTGAAATTATTTCTAGATGGCATGCTGCCACTAGAATTGGACATGGACATACAAGGGCATGTTTTATAAGCTTTTCTATGGATCTATTACATGATGATTATTTTTTGTGACATTTGTTGCTTGCTTCATCATAAATTGGATGCAATAGGAAGTATTTAATAAACATGTGCAATTAGAAAGAGAGACATTGTCCCTTGAAGACAAAAGATGCAAACATTTGTGCATTGTCATCAAAGTGAAAACCATAAGATATGGGCTCAAAATTGGTGGGAGCATTCCAAGCAACAACATAAGGTACTCTGATCATGTCTTCAAAACTTATCATGTAGTTGACGATTCGTCAAGTTACAATCTATCATTGTCTTAGGAGTTTCACTCTCAATAGACTACACTATCTAGTTTGAAAGATGATCAAAGTAATGTGCAAGGGTATACAACTATGATCATCTAATTACAAGGATGGTCATGTCATTTTTCTATGAAAAAGCGCAAATTGGCTTGGACACTTCTTAAAGATAAGATCAATCTGACTCCAATGATTGGACATGGAGTGTCGATAATGCAATCCGATGTGATAAAAATATGTGTACTACTTAATGCAAGAAAAAGAGAGAGCCTATGTGAGGAATCCATTGCTTTAGTGATATTGCATTGGCATGATAACACGACATAAAATTTTCAAATAACTGCATTTATAAGCTATGAAAGGGATACAAGCAATATAATGAGTACATACACATGCTTGAAACAATTCATGCCTATACACACTTGGTTCTACAATGTTGTCTTATTAACTGGGTCTCTCTTTAAAATATTATGCTGGCTTTATTTTATTCTCATTGTTGCAAAGTTGAGAGGGGAGACACACAGAGAGATCAGAGAGAGGGAAAGAGAGAGAGGGAGGGAGAGAGAGAGAGAGAGATAATATTAACTAATGCAGTGCCTCTCCCTCGAAGGGGTTCAAATTGAAGAGTCTGAAGCCTCCTACCAATCTGTGTGGTGTACCTTGTTGACTTGCTTGGCAAGGCCGTCCTAGAGGGTGCCAGAACCACTCTCTCGCGGGATCCCGTTGGACCTCTCTCAAAGAGATGCCATCTGGGGGCATCTTGCTCTGGGATGCTAGGAGGATTAATGTGCCACTCCTTTCCCAAATGTCCCATCAGTCTTTGATCATTTGCCAATGAATTCCATCTAGACTCTCATCCATCTCTGCATCTCTCCTAGTGAGTGCCTCGAGTAGGCCTTCAGGTCCTACATGAAAAATCCCAAGCTTCGTGCTGGCTTGTTGCATCATCTGCAGGGGGACACCAATCCAAGAAACTGATCCAACCATCTATTGTCCATGCACATGCGAAGTATCTCCCACCAGGACTTAGAGATGGCTAGGTCAATCCGTGTTGCTCTATCCCTTGTAAATGTAAGGCACCAAGCCTTGTCTCTACCTTCATGGGTAATCTACTCCATTTGTCAAAGGAGCCAATCGGTCCACTGTTCCAATGTGTCTACCCAATGTGAGTCCGCTATTCGAGCATATGACCATCCTGATCCTTGAACTTTGGGTGCCAAACAAGAGGCTGATGCTTGAACTGCTCTCTACATCGAGTCTGAACACGAGTGAGGCTCCCAATTGATTTCTGCCAGACCCTATCGAGGCTCTTTATCAAGGGGGACCCTTTCCCTGTGGGTGAATCTGTGTGAATGCTGCCACTGTCCCTAGTGGGTGGGGTGTTCCTTAGAAGCCCTTGCTATAAGAGGAGCTAGACCCTATCGATGTTCTTTTTCAAGGGGGACCCTTTCCCTGTGGGTGAATTTGTGTGAATGCTACCACTGTCCCTAGTGGGTGGGGTGTTCCTTAGAAGCCCTTGCTATAAGAGGAGCTTCCAAGGCTCTGCACTTGGGGTGAGGCCGCGCACAACCAATGTGCTCTGTAACTTTGGATCAATGATACCCAAGTCTCCCAATGCATGTCATGATCACCGTCCGCCAAGTGACTCAGGCTCTAGTATTCCTCGTGCCTTCCGATCTTGCCCAAAGAAAGTTTCAAACACCAAAGTCGTACTTGCATGTCCCCTCTATGAAAACACTGGCAAGAGGTGATATACCAGGCCTTGGTAAGAAGGACCTGATTTGCTAATAAGGCACGTCTTGCTAGGGAGAATTGGGTGAGCTCCAGTAGAGAAGCTTGCTTTGAATACTCTCAAGGACTGGGGTGTTCTACTCCTCTGCTGCAATATCAATACCCACTTGGAATTTGAGATATCTGGCTCTTTGGCCCAGTGGTATCCAGCAAAGGCCATAGTCGCTCCCTCACTCTCCAATCTCTTATGTCTCCTCAGAGCCTGTGAAGTAGGGATGTTTTTATCGAAGCTATTCTTATATATGAGTATAAAAACTTGGCGAAAGTTTTCAAGATTGTTTTTTTAGTTTCACAATATTAGTAAAATGTAGTACTTCTTTATATATGTTCTTTTGAATTTTGAAGGAAAAATGTAAATCCTAGCAAAACTTTACATTTTTTTGCATAAAAGTGTCAAATCCTAGTGAATGTTTCAAACTTTTATTTTTATTAGGGCATACAAACTTTTGATGCTAATATAAAAGTCAAGCTTCTTAACGAAGGTAGGCTTGAAAAAATCATCCATGCTGTGAAGAAACCTATGAATTTCGTCCAGTTGATCCGTGCACTCGAGGCCTCATAGTAGATAGTCAGGGCTTTCTTGATTCTCTCCAAACTTGCTATGGCATCCTCTACGTACAAGGCCGTATCATTTGCAAACTCAGAGTCTAGCAGCTTCTTTTGTCTGATTGGGAGCCTCAATCCTGTGAGGCTTGCCACCCTTGATCTCAAGTAGTAGCCCAAAGCTTCTGCCACAAACAAGAAAGAGGAAGGGAGCGAGGGGGTACCCTTGGCAGATCGAGCGAGAGAGATTAAAGGTTTCATCAGTGTGTCCAAGATAAGCATTTGACTAGAGCTCCCCGCATAAAGTGCAGAAACTCTTCTGATCCATCTATTTGAGAAACCCAACCTCTGCATGGTATCCTCTAGGAAAGACCACTCCATGCTGTTATAAGCTTTCTCAAATACAAGAGAACCTATAGACAAAGGCCACATGTGACTCCTCCTTGAACCAATCCATTGTCTCCCTGAACGTGAAGATGTTGCCCAAGATGCTATGCTTTTGAACGAACCTAGCCTGAGTGTCATGGATGATGTCAGTAAGATGGGACCGTAATCCAATACTCAAGATCTTGGCAAGGATCTTGTATGTAGTATCTGTTAAAGCTATATATAGATTACCTTAAAGATTGACTACGCTTACAATAATGATCCTACACTCTTGGTTTTTATGGATATGATTGCTAGGTGTTGGGTCTCCTCTTCATCTAAATTTTTATGGTCCTATAGCTAAAGAAGTTTCCTTTATGTGATTGAGCATCTGATTTCTCCATGTGGAAACATAAAAGGATGATATGCCAGTGTCTTAAATCCAAGAAAGCATAAATATTGAGTGCAAGATGGTGTAATCAATTGGTGGATACTGAAAGTGGGAGGGCGACACCATATCAGGAAGCTTCTTATCATTAAGTCTGTTTTTTTTCATTGCTTTTGCTTTTGTTTCAAATGTTGTTGACTCTATAAAAGTATGAACATTTTTCAATCTCATGTCTTAGATCAAGTCCTCTCTGGTTATGGGTGTTCATTTTCTTGTCCAAACACTCTTCTATCAGTTTATTGATAGCAAGCAGTAAAAAGAAATAACCATGACTTTCTTACCTGAAATCCGAATATAGTGATCCAATCAGGCAAGTTATATATAGCTCTAACAGTATCAAGCAAAGTGCATTGTCTCCATTGTCGAATGTCTAACCGATCTCCCACTTTGGAGATCAAACAAATCCATCCTTTGCTCAGGGACTGAGGAAGGGAGCCCATGTCGAAGATCTCAAGTAGTCCATCATGTCTCCTTTGTCTGAAAGGGAAGAGAAGCCTGCCAGGTATTCTGTTGAACTCTGGCTCTCGCCATGGGTCTTTGCCACTGATCATGAAGATGAAATGCTCCCAGGTGCTCTGCTTTGTTGTTGGCATCTCGAAGAAAGAGACATTGCCCTGTTGGTCCTCCCCGAACTCCACGTTGTTGAAGTCCCCTCCAACAATCCAGAAGTCTACATCCAGAAGACACTCTATCAGCCTCCTCCAAAAGGTCGGACGGTGTTGTCTACATGTTGGGGCGTATATGTTGAGGATCCCAATTTCTTTCATCCTAACTCCCATCCAAACTGCCTATCCTGGGATAAGCTCGCCTTGGATATCCAAACTTGTTGTGTTTGGGAGTCTACTATGTTGATCGAATCCCCTTTCGGGGGCTACAAGATCACAAGCATTACCTCCAGGGGTAGATGGTAAGAGTTCAGAATCTCTAGATAAATCTAAGGCACCAATCTCCAGAATTCCCATAGTACGGGATGCCCAAGTTGGAAATACAGATCTCTTGGGAGGGGGACGGAGGGAGTAGGGGAAATCATAGGTTCCTATTCATCAGGCTCGTCGGGGCTCTAAATTTGCTCCTCCTCAATAGTTGCCAGGTCAACATTTGCAGCATTAGGAGGTCGAGGCTCATTGATACAAGAGTGAATGTGGACGTTGGACCTCCATCTCGAAAGGATCACTTGGCTGAGCAGTGGTTCCTATTACTAGGGGGTGGGTCTCTTGCTATTGCTCCTTCTCAGGTGCCTCTTGAAATACTCTCTCTGTCTCTTTCTCTCTGCGTCTAGTCCTATGACTGGAATGCTTTCGAGCCTCTAAGCTTGGTTTCTTTTTCTTTTTAACGTGGGTCCAGTCTTCTTGAAGGGGTCACCCAGGGGGTCTGATACTCCTGTTGCTCTTGTTGTCTGGGCTCTAGCTCGCTGACTCTACCTGCATTTGGGGGGCTTGGCCTCGGCTATGCAGGCAATCTTTGGCTAGGTGACTCTTTTGTTTACAACGAAGATACTTGCCTGAATCACTACTTGTTGGCAAAGTGTATTACTACTTGTTGGCAAAGTGTACTTCCTTCAAGGGTCTATAGGAGAACCAAGTCTATGAGAGACTAGGTTCTCAACCAACAGTCTAATCCTGAGGATCTTGTGATCTCTGCTACCACTGATGCAGTCGACTTTGGCAGAGACTCCAATACAGTGCCAAATGCTCGACCAATGGAGGGGAGGATTGTTAAGTAGGAATCTATTTTGTAAGACCATTTGTTCAACACATGCAATATCTTCACAATCATCTCATCACACATGCCTTGCCAGTCATTATATATAACTTTGATATGATGCTGAAACCGATGCTAAGTGCTGAGTTCCATCATAGTAGCGCCGTTGAAGAGAACACATTGTATGTTACTCTTATCTTTTTTCAAAGAAACATAATATTATAAAGTGCTTCTTGCTTAATAATATTACACACTTTAAGAACGGTTGTGTAATCTACCTTGCTCATGGAAGGTACCTGAGGAGGGGTCTCTTCCTACAACAGGTGTCAAATGGAAAGATTGTAACACTGCAAGCATAGAAACAAAGGACTGATATAGCACATTTGCTATGTTGTGGCGACTGGCAACAGAGGGCCATAATGCAAGAAAAGGGAGAGCTCAGGTCCTTTCGACTGGTGAAAAAAATAAGGAACTATCCTTTAGCACCTTGGTAAAAATGAAGAGGACCTAGCATGACACCTCATGGTTATAGACACCCTACTCATAATCACAATGAATCGTCCCCGCTCATAGTTACAATGAATTGTGTGATTGAAATGGTTTCGAAGTTTTGAATGCTTTAATATGAAACTTTTCAAGAAAAATTGTAATGATGCAAGTGAAGTCTAAGCAAGGCACATCACAGAAACCAAGATGGCAAGTGGTGTAGTCATAGCCATCTTGATTTCTGTGAAATGCTCAATCAATGGAGGGGAGGATTGCTCTGGATTCCTTTGGGAGCCTAGAGAAGCGGAGCATAACCGAAAAACTAGGAACATGGTGTGTTGTGTCCGTGTCATCAATTGTAAAGCCATGGTAGCAAAGCAATACATACACCAAATGCTGGCCAGGAGGATGGGGCCCTGCTCCACAAGTGTCAAGGTAGTATCGAGGGAGCTCAGTTGGATGAGGAAGACATCTCTTCCATAGATGGTGACCTCTTGAATGTGGTCACCCTTTAGTGCCAAGATCGGATGGATCCACTCTTGCAACTGTCTCCTTATGGGTGTGAGTCCCACAATTCTACTCATCACCTTGTCTTGGACGGATTGAACTTCTTGCTGTAGCTCTTCCTCGTCGACTGGGGATTTGAGGATGCTGCCATAGAGCCCCTCTGGCCAGACCAAGAGTCACCACAAACATTTTCTCTTCGAATAAGCACAAATGCTCCCATTGCAGGGAGGGAAAATATAAAAGGCGAGGTGAGGCGGTGGAGAAGAGGCAAGGAGAGGAGCATAAGAGAGTAAGCTCAGCGAAGAAGAAAGAAGGCGAGATGGATGGCCAGCAAGGGATGGTAGGGAAGGGGGAACGAAGAGGCGGGGGAAAACAGGTGCAGAAGACTGAGAGAAAGAGGCAGGGAAGGCGAAGAGTCGGGCGAGGGCGACAGGAGGGGGAGGAGAAGATGGCAGGGGGAGACCAAAGAGAAGTGGGGGGTGGAAGGAATGGCAGGGGGTGGAAGAGCAGGTGGAGGGGAGAAGGCAGGAGGCAAAAGAGATGATGGGATGGAGGTTGAGGAGAAGGGGGAGGGCGAAAGATATGGTGGGGGTGGTCGGTAGAGATAGCGAGAGAGGGGAGTTGACGGGGAAAGCCGGACGAGGAGGGCTAGGGAGAGGCAGAGAATGCTACGGGAGGGAAGAGATGGCAAGGTAGCGGGATCAGATAGGGGCATTGGGGTAGTAGCTCACCACTCCTTCATAGGAGTGTTGGGTTTCTCGAAGGCATTTCATAAGTAGGAAATTGGAATCTTGCAACACATTGTCTTGTGCTTGCTCTGTCTCATCTTTTCTTTCCTTGTCATCATCACCCTCCTTGATATGGTTCACTTCTTAAGCGACTATTTGAGATGTATCTAAGTATTGAATTTCAGAGCGGTGGAAAACCAAGGAGAAGTAGCTCGCATCCTTATGAAAAAGATGGCCCTCGATCAATTATGTTAAAGAAATAAGAGGAAGTATTCCAAGAAATGAATCATTCACACAAATCAAGAAACAAAGCTATGAGGCAAACATCCTATTTTTGATTGGTTGCAAGATTCTGATAGTCCACCATGCAAAGAAGTGGTAATGCTTGAAGGATGATCAGAGAGCCCAACGGACTAAGCAACTCACCTATGACCAACCGATTGATGAAAATGGTAGTGTATCGCTAGTGAGATTATGACAATTAAAAGGAGTCACAAAGGCTTGCTAGTTGAAGACATCGGGCTTACAGGGCTTGACTTTCACCTATGACCAACCTACTGATGAAAATGGTAGTGTATCGCTAGTGACATTATGACAATTAAAAGAAGTCACAAAGGCTTAGTAGTTGAAGACATCGAGCTTATAGGGCTAGACTTTCTCATGTGCACTCTATGGCCACTCATTGCTTTTCAATGTAGAGTTATAACGTTAAAATATTTGCTCGGAATGCACTCCCATGACATGTCATTGGCGTGGGCAGATAGACTGTTACTATGTATGAGCATCATCAGTTCAAAGTACTACCATTAAGTTTAAAAAATGCTCTAGCAACTTTTATGACACTTATCACCAATGTCTTGAGGCTACATTTGTGAAAAATTGCTGTAATTTTTGTAGATGATATCCTCATCAATTGTAAAATGAGAAAAAAGCACTTGAAATGTTTGAGGAAAGTATTCCATTAATTGCTTAGAGTAAACTCTCTTTTTGCAAAAGAATCCAAATGTGAATTCTTTGCAAAAGAAGTGAAGTACTAGGGACATTATATCCAAGAAGAGATTCGCATGGATCTTGAAAAGATAAGGGTTATATTGAAATGGTCACATTCTACAAAAGGGCTATATTGGAATGGTCACGTTCTACAAATGTATAAAAACTCCAAAGATTCTTAGGTATGTTTGGGTTTTATAAAAGATTCATCCGAGATAATGCTAAGATTGTTATTTTGATGACGGACCAGCTTAGGAAAGGAAAAAACCTTCATATGGGATGAAGAATAGTTTTGAGAAGTTAAAGGTGGCTATAGTATCTCCTCTTGTATTAAAGGTAGTGGATCCCAATGAATCATTTGTTGTTGAAATAAATCCCATGACATTGTTGTTGGGGTGGTACTTTTAGAAAAGGGTCTACTAGTGGCTTTTGTAAGCAGAAAAATAGATAGTGCCCAACGAAATTACTCGACATATGAAAAGGAATTGTATGCTATAGTCTATGCTTTAAAGAAATAGAGGCACTATTTGTATGGTGCCAAATTTGAGATCATTTTTTATCAGAAAGAATTAAGTGGATTTGCAATGATTCAGAGCTTAAAGGAAGAAAAGATAGATGGGCTGAAATAATGCAAGAGTTTGATATCCAATTGACATATTGGAAGGGGAAGTTCAATCTGGTTCTGAAGAGGCAATTCTTTTGTCTTGGAATAGATAAGGACATCCAAGACTATGTATTGAATTGTCAAAAATGACATGTTTATAAGGTCGAGTGTCTTAAGGTAAGAGGTCTCCTATATCCATTGGAGATTCCATCTGTCAACATGGAAAGTATCTCCATGGATGTTATTGTTGGATTACTTAGGACACAGAGGGGCATGACTAACTCACCGAGATGGATCACTTTATTCCAACCAGTGAAGAGGTTAAAACTCCAGAATTAGTTAGGCTATTTGTGGAGTATTTTTATAAATTGTATGGGCTACCAGTCGGTATTATTAGTGACCAAGATAGCAAATTTAATAGCCATTTTTAGAGGGTTGTGTTTATGGTAGCAAGTATGTTTGGTTAAGTAGAAAGATAGACCTGAAGAGACTTAAATATGGGCATGATTAAGCAATCTCTAAAGTAGGTTTTTCAATGTTGTTTTTGAGAATGTAAACCATTCTTAAGGGGAAGGGAGTATTACGATGGCCATAATTGTTGAAGTTCATGGCTTGTTATGGTGAGACGGAAAACCATAGGGCTTGATAGCACTTGCTAGTGAGTCTTACAAGGTTGGAGTCTAGGGTCATGCCTATGCCTAGGCATTTAGTAGGAGGTGCAAAGGATAACCCAAGAAAGGGCTCTTATGATAAGGTCTCATGTGGGACACATGGCACCAAAGGAAAAGGCCAAAGGCAAGTCTTGGGCATGGGAGAAAGCTCTAGAGAGAGATAGGTCCTTTTGAGAGGAGGAATGAGAGAACTTAAGGAAGATACTCAAGGTTCACGACGTAGCTCTAATGAGTCTTGTGGTTGGGTGGAAAGCTCAAGCATTATATAAGTTCATGGAATTTTGTTTTAGTTTCCCTCTCCTCATGTTGATATCCCTTAAATAAAGAACACACAAATTACACATTCAAATTAGTTTCCCTCTCCTCATGTTGATATCCCTTAAATAAAGAACACACAAATTACACATTCAAATTTGCAATGCTAACGTAAATTAAACCACTCACAAGCGACATGCAACAAAACTAATAGTCATGTTTCAAAACAACTTTCACAAAAGTTTTGATCCTTAGAATAATAAACTACTAAATATGTGTTTCTTTCTATGGCAATGGAGTAAAGCTCTTATCTGAGGTCATGCTTATGTTTTGAGTGAAGTTTAACTAATTTGGAGTGTAATAGAGGTGAGAGACAAGATATTACATCACTTTTTGACTTCTCTCAAATTTCATAGTTAGCTTTTCTTATGTCTGTCTCATAGTTGCCAGTCGAAATGGAAACGGAAGAAACAGAAGAAACGGAGTTTTTGGCTCCCATCGAAACGAAAACGGAAGAAACGGCAATATGATACAATTTATGTATAAAAATTTATTTTTTTATACGTAATATAATTATCAATAGAGTGCAAATCATACATAATACAATTATCTATACTTGAAGCATCATGTATGCTTCTATGATTCTAAATTCCTATGATGATTGATCTATCTCGTATCAACTATTATCCATGAATGATGCTTTAACAATCAATATGTGTTATCATTCATGAACTAAGTTCCAAGTTCCAAGTTCCAAGTTCTAACAAGTTTGAAGTTATCACAATCCGAAGTTTGAAAGGGAGGATGGAGAGGTGAGAGGGAGGATGGAGAGGTAGAAGGAGGATGGGGAGGTGAAAGAGGATCGAGAGGTAGAAGGAGTCGGAGGAAGAGGATGAGAGGTAGGAGGAGGATAGAGAGGTAAGAGACGAGAGGTAGTGGAGGGATGGAGAGCAGGCTGAGGATGGAGAGCAACTGCCAGCCTGCAGGATGGAGAGGATGGAGAGGTAAGAGACGAGAGGTTGTGGAGGGATGGAGAGCAGGCTAAGGATGGAGAGCAATTGCCAGCCTACAGGATGGAGAGGATGGAGAGCAGGTTACAGCCTAGAGGGTGGAGAGCAACCTGCTAAATGGAGGAATGGAGAGGAGAGTAGGCTGTGGGTACTAAGGCCAAGGAATCAAAGATGGAGAGGCTGGAGAGTAGCAGCACAGAAGGTGGTGGAAAGGATGACATGAGGCGACGAATCGGCAAAAAATGTTTTAATCAAAAGAGGGTAAAAACCACCCCCAATAAAACAACCCCCCTCCCTTTACGCAAAGCCAGCCAACAAACAAACCCACACCACAAAAAAAAATAAAATTACGAAACGGTGTTTCTTCAAGAAACGCCTTGAAGAAACACCGTTTTTGTTTCCTAGCAAGAAACAGCCGTTTTGTGCAACTATGGTCTATCTTCTTTATCCTTCTCATCTCATCTCCACATTGGTGCATCATTGGCATTAAGCTCATGCTCAACAAGTGCAGTTCCATGCTTACGTACAAAGATGATAATTTTGATATTTTAACAAGTGTGATGTTTACATTTTTTTTCCAAGTCTTAGTGATTTTCTTTAAGTAAGAGATATCACTTCCATGTAGTTGTTTGACTCCTCTAAGCCTATTGATAAATCATGGCTCCTTGAATATTTAGCAATAAATGACTTGCTTTCTTTTTTGATGTCGTGAACATTTGGAAATCTTCAATCTTATCACCACCATCATTACTTACCTACATTGGGAAATATTTTTAAAGAGACCTTATGTCTTCCATGAATTCTCTAAGTAATCAGCCTAAAAATTGCATTGGGGGATGGTGAGCACCTTCCCTATCATGATTTTGTTAATGTAGACTTTCTTATTGTGATAGACAATTATCTCTCCTCTATGTTCACTTTTGTCAGAGCTTGCATAAGCTAGCTAAGGGAGAGATTAGTGGATGAATTCGATGGCATGATTCAAAGATTGGTGGAGGACTTGGTTGATTGGTATTGGTGCCTAAGGTGTGAAGAGGTAACCAAGATGATAGAAGGAACAAAAGCACAAAAAATTAAGCTCAATAGAATTGTATGCAAAAATGGTTAAGGCCTTAGGGCTTGTTCCGTAGAATGAGTACTCAAGAGGATCGCATGAACAGCCTGTAGGAAAAAGTTAGAGGTGCAACTCTCCCAGAAAAGAAGTTGCAAGTGCAATAAGATTTTGCAAGAGAATTATGAGATCTAAATATATGATGGTGCCACTATAAATATCTATGTGATATATATGATAGGTTCATCTAATTATAGTCTTTTAGCTTTAAATAAATGAGGGATCCACTCTAAATAATTTCACGATCAAGAATGGGCCATCTAATTTCCAGCTACCTTAGTTGTTGAGGTGGGACATCAATGGAGTACATGTCCACCTTAGTGGAATATAATCTAATTCTAGTCATTGAATTTTATGATATGAGCTAATATATGAGTTTTAAATCCCACCAACCAACATCCATCGCAATGCATCTCCTAAATAGTTTGACGATTTGTTACATCTCGATCTTGCTGTATTTCATTCTATATAATAGAAATTCTATAGATACCTTGTACAACTTGCTCTAACCACACATTTTGTTTGCACAACTTAGTTCAAGTGCACATCTTATGCTTTTCTTATTTAACCATCTTAAGTGAGGTTCCAATTTATGAATATAATAACATGCCCAAGCACTTGCATTAATGCTATGGATGCAAATATTACCATTTCAAGTATGCTTTATTATATTAGTAAACCTCTTCTTGCAAAGCTTAAGCTACTAGCTATGAGGAACAATAGTGCAATAGACATTTTGGCAATTAGTATTTTCATTATTTTTATGTAGCTTCTTCTTTGTATTTATTGTCATTTATTTTACACTCATTTTGCACCAAAAGAACCAATCATGGATAAAAATATTTATTGTTTTTCATCTGTGACATTCTATTCAATATTCAACTTTAGAAACACTTCCTTATTTGATCTCTTAACTTGCATGTAGCTTTGTTACCTTGGATAGTTGACTCATCCCATTCTTGACGAGTTCTTGACATAAAGTAAGCTGTAGCATATATTATCATGTAGTAACAAATATGATAACCTCAATGCTTGCCTTTCCATAACTTGTATTTTATAGAGACTATAAAAGTCTTTACATGTAGACAATGTAATGGCCGTAGAAATTACTATGATATCCTCAAAAGACTAAACTCTATTGAAGTTCAAATTTTAAAAAATTGTAATTTGATCTAGCTTGTAAATGTATTATGGAAATGCTTTCTAGACCTTCATGAAATATATGAACATGATGAAAAAGGTCATTAGACCTAATACTAATTTCACAATGAGCTAACATAATAGAAATTTGTAGCCATAAATGAATTTTGGTTGAATATTAGAGAAACTATCCAACGAATTGGCTAGAGATAGTTATTGACTACCAATATGTACATTTCATAACATCTCAGCAAGGCCATTTCCTTATGAATATACGTTGTGGATGTACAATGCTTTATGAAACTTTTATGATCAGGATGAAGCATGAGAAATGTAAATATTAATGTAATTTTTGTTAGCCATGTAATACTTGGGATCGAAAATTGGGTTGTGAAGTCTGATTAGCCATCTGTTACTTGTGCTATTAGGGACACTATTGGAAAGCCATAAGTGATTTTTTTATAGCAAGGGACTATTTTTATTTAAGAAACTAGAAGGCTAAATTGGGCAAGGCACCATATTGGTATGTGATGATGCTCAATCACCATATCTATGAGAAATGAGAGTATCATACGTAGTTTGATGAAATGTTGAGTGACATAGGGGGATTTCAAGGTAGGTAGTAACTTATGTCCGGATATTGTGCTTGTTCAAATCTTTACTATGAAAAGTTAGTGAGTTGTTAATTAATTGTTTGGGAGGTTTGGCTTTCTTCACATGGTTACTATTGGAATAGGGAATTAAGAAGTTTGCATCAGCATCTACCTAAGAATGAGCGTGAGGACCTAGTTGCAAAATGTACCAAAGCTTTTGGTGGCCAATGGCATCCCATAGGCCATTGGCTTCCATTGGTCCAATGGCTTCCATCACTTGCCTTGTGGTAATGTTTGTCTCCATGGTTTAGATCCTATAGGGCTCCTATACTCAAAATTTGACACATTGCTTACGTCCCATAGGGCTCCTATACTCTAAATTGCTACACCATATTTTAATATGGATCAAGATCAATAAGGAGTGAAGGGTTTTTACTTAGATTAAAGGTTTAAACTCAATCAACTAAGAATCTTACAAAATTGGGAGAAAAAAGCCAAAGACTACAAAATATGGGAAGCTACTACGCTAAAAGCCTAGGATGCTGTGTATGCCCACTGTTTTGGTGAATGTCTTAAACTTTGGAAAGAGGAGGCTGTAATGCCGCAATGGTTAGACAAGGTGTGGACACTTCAAGAGATGCTGCTTCTTAAAAATTTGACATTTATACTTGATATCAGCACAAAAGTCGAAAGGACCTTCCATTACAACATAAAACGGAAGCACAGCATTGGGCATTGGAGATGTATGATGAGTATGAAGTACCTGTGGCCTCGAGAACTTTATGAACTAGAAGAAGAAGAGACCAAGGAACAAAAGAGACAGTTTGAGAGAAAGAATTTGAGAAATCTACCAAGATTCGCCATGCTCCGAATGCGGCTATGGTGCTTTAATAAGAAGAGAAAGAGAACGGAAACAACAACTAGAAAGAGACGTTTATTTCATTGAAAGAGAGTGTATTTCGCGTCTTGGAAGGCCAGTGAAGATGCTGAGCGGAAGCTACTATGACTTGAGGCATTGATGATGCAAAGGGAGTCATTGACCATTGCTGAGGTGATGGGAGCATGGGATCTGATCCAGGTGGTCATAAAGATTTCATGGCAAAATTGTACTGTTGCGGAAGACAGTACGTCATGGAGGTTTCATGGCAAAATTGTACTGTTGCTGAAGACAGATTAAGAACTTGTGCATCCAAGTTGGGGAATTTCCAAGTGTCATTGGTATTGACCGGAGAGCTGAATTTAGCAGAGGACATCATCGCTTTTGTATGAGAGAGCCAATTGGAGGCTCAATATACTATAACAACAGAAATCAGCCAGCCAACGTTGATGAAGCGATAAGCCTGTCATGAGCAAGTCCACCATTGCTATGAAGGAGCCATCATATGATGAAGCCACCTGTGTCTAGATTAACTGCCCGCTTCAACTCGAGAGCTCCATCCTCGAACATGATTATTTCTAGGACCTCCTTCCCTCCTACACCATCTGTGTTGGAAAGATGGGAGATGGACTTTTTTATTTGAGCAAACCAAGGAGGGGAGCCATTCTGGTACGGACGACTCTAGGGAGATGGAATTATCTTCTGAGAATGGAATTCAAGTGAGTTATCTTCAGCATATTCCACAGATTATTCATGTGCTACTTCGGCTCGGCTTAGGGTAGGCTTTCGATAGCTCTATTCTACGTCTGGCTCAACACCCCACTAGAAAAAAACCCGAGCTCCTACATACGTATATATGGAAAATTTAATACAAAAATTGTTACATAGGTGGCCATCTTCCATTTCTTGAAAGAACACATAAATTACAACAATTGTGTGACACTGCATGCTATGGTACGTGCTGTGTGTGAAGTGCAGCCCAATCTATGAAGTAGCTCTAAGTTCTCACTAAAGAGGTGAGATTCAGCTAGTGGTTTTATGAATATATCTGCAATCATGTGTTTTGTAGGACAATATTCAAGCGAGTTGAACTCTTCTTCACTTCTTCTCGAACATAGTGAATTGCAACGTGTTTAGTTTTTCTGTGTTGGACATGATCCTTTGTGGGACTAATTGCACTTTGATTGTCGCATCTCAATGGGAAACTCGAGTTTGGAGGTTGACTAATATCTGAAAGTAGTTGTAACCAGACCATTTACGTCATAGTGTTGTTTCTTAAGAGCTCATCCATGATAGCAAGGTTTTGTCCATATTGATGCAATAATTTCCACTGGTGGATCTCGCAAAGGATTGCATTAGAATACCCTGTCAAAGAAAATGATGAATTGGGTTGCCACTGGCAAATGACTGCATGCTCTGCAGTTCCTTTGAGGCACCTTAGTACACATTAGTTGTGATGTAGTTTCCTTGAGAGGCATGTGCAATGAATTTTTCATGGTGATTCGCTATGAAATGGTATATTTGGGCATGTATTGAGCCCAGCAAATCGAAGGTAACCAACTAAAATTGCAATATCATGGAAAATTATCCTCAAGTTAAAGGCACTCTTTAAATTTGATTCTTAGCAAAAAATATGGCCGCTGGAGTGGGAAGCGGAAGTGTGTCTCTTATGTGAAACCTTTCAAGAGTATCATTGATGAATTTGGTTTGTTAGAGAAGTAGCATAACATTGTCTCAAAGACACTGAATTTGCATTCCAAGGCATGAATGGATTTGACCAAGATTTTCCTTTTAAAAGCCAAAGATAAATCTACCTTAGTATGAGAAAGGAAGTCCATGTGATTTGCATTGAGCATAGTGTCCTCCACATAGAGAGCAATATTAATATTAATGTATATTTTGGGATCTGAGGCGCAAGGCAGGAGCCTTGTGTGTGGAGAAAGTTACCAATCTTGAGATACCATGTACGTGAGGCTTGTTTCAAACCATATAATGCTCGACAAAGATGACAAATTAGTAGTGCTTGTTCTGAATAATGAAGCCAGATAGCTGCTCTTTATATATTTCTTTCTTTCAATCTCCATCGTGAAAAGGTATCTTGATGTCCATTTGGTGTACTTTAAGATTGTATTGATTTACAAAGGCTAGGAGAGTCCTAGTACTTGTCATGCAAATCACAAGAGAAAAAATATTTTGCTCTCTGGGAACTTTTGAGTAGCCTTTAGCTACCAGATGTGCTTTGTACTTGCCGAAGGAACCATCTGCCTTGATCACACTCGTTTGCATTTGATTGGAGATCTTCCTGGGGGAAATTCTTTAAGTATACATGTGGCTTTAGACATGAGCGAATTTGGCATCCAAAGATTGTTGCTTTTGGGGTGAAGAGATGGCTTTCCCATAAATTTATGGATCTGAGCCATCAACTACCATGTTAGTTACCTTGGACTCATTGCTTTCATTGTCAATAGGAATATCAATAAAAATGTCAATGCTCCACATCTGAAAATTGTCTTCCTGAAAACAGGATCATAGTATTTGTATCCTTTGATGCCTTTTGGGTATCCACTGAAGATCACCTTTTCCCTAGAAGATCACGTTTGCATCACAATTCTTTAGAGATTTGTATATACATAATACATCCAAAGACTTGTAAATGAGAAATAGGAGTGTTTCATGTTGGTATATTTTTAGTAGGGGCAATAGTGGGAAAGTAATTTAATAGTACAATGTAGTGGATACAGCGTCTGCCTCAAAAATTCTAAAAAAGCCTGCATGTAATGGATGCATCTCATGCCATCTAGAATGGTATACGCGTTCTGTTGAGGCGTATACTGGACAGTATATTTGTGATAGAGTCCTTGAGTAGTATACTACAGTTCATGAATAAAAGTTATGAACTAATGGTATTTGGCGTAGGACATCGGGAACAGACTACATATATCAAAACAGACTACATATATCAAAGTGGACAAGATACAATAGATCATGAGAAGATAGTGAAGTGGGTTCAGGAAAAGGCTTACGATGATGTTTACCAATAGGCAGTGTTCACATATACCAAGAACTGATTAGGGATTTATTTGGATATCTTCTTACGTGTAGGCCTCCATGCTTATGCATGGCTCTGGTCAAATGACCTATGGCTTCCAAGTCCTGAACCCCTTATAACTGGTTGAGGTGCCAAGGGGCAGTAGATCTCAATATAATAAGGCCTTCAGGAGCTTCGCACATGAATAACGTACGCAGGTTGTGTGAAATGTTGCTTTGCAGTCCCGATTTGTCGATTGGTTTGCTGACAAATTTTGAAGTGGTCGTATCTCTCCCGCCCCCTCTCTCTCTCTGTCTCGGACACGCACACATACACACACAACCACACATATTTCTCCCTTTCAATCACTTCCAAACATAGCTCTCTTGATGTATACTCTTGTACATACACTCATACATACACATCACTCGTGATACAATATCAATGTTATCAGTATGGTCACCTGTTTTTCGACATCTTTGTGGGAAGGTGCTCTAATAGCACGTAGAGAGTACAAATCAACGTTTCAGGAACTAAATGAGTGTTCGTATGTACATGAAAAACATAAGTAGATTGTATAAGCCAAGGTAAATGATTAACAAATATACATTGTAAGGGTTAATTCATTTGTGACGAGCTGTGAAAATATTTTTCCTGAATTTGAATATGCCGCGATAAGCCTTGAATGTTCACACTATAACTTTTTCAGAATGTATAGGCTAAATTTCTTCTTCAAAAGGGCTATACTCTTAACTACAGAGCTTCGGATATCCAATTCCACAACTGAACGATTGATCCAAAAAGACCCGCAGGAGACAGAAAAAAGCTGCTTTAGCGGAGTCAACGCGAGCTGTGAAAATGTTTTTCCTGAATTTGAATATGCCGCGATAACCCTTGAATGTTCACACTATAATCTTTTCAGAATATGTAGGCTAAATTTCTTCAAAAGAGCTATACTGTTAACTACAGAGCTTCGGATATCAACTGAACGATTGATCCAAAAAAACCTGCAGGAGACAGAAAAAGCTGCTTTAGCGGAGTCAACGGGTCTTGATCAGAAACAAATAAATAACTGGTTCATCAACCAGAGGAAAAGACATTGGAAACCGTCCGAAGACATGCAGTACGTAATGGTAGACAGCCCCAGCAGCCATGCTGCAATGACTTTTGTGGAAGCAACGATGAATCCTGACGCAAGGGCTATTGCCATGGATCAGTAAGACCTGCAAAAAAACAGTGCCAAGAAGGCTTGTAACATTTTTATCGCTCATTCTGCTATATTCTTGAGCATTGCATTGGACAGCGCAGGTTTGAAATATTGCGTGCCGCAACTTCTTTGTTCGCTACATCCTTGTATTTTTAATAGTAAACAGTCCAAGAAGCTCCCTCTGAGAAGCACCTGTAAGCAGTTTGTTTAATATAAGAAACGCTGCGGTAGCAATACATGCACTCCAGAGATCGAACGTCGCATAGCAAGGCAGCGAGACCATTGCAATACCCATTTCGACGAAAGGAGATATTACGTGAGTTGAGTCGTTAATTTTCTCAGCAACGTTCATGGCACTACCCGGGAAAACTACTGATAAAAAGTTGTCAGATTACACGTAAACCGTGCCGTTTCGCAATCACTATGCTGTGGTAGATCTAGATTCGTTTAATGCAGGCTGAGCCATACGTTGGCAAGGTGGGGGGCACCTAGAAATAACATTGGAGTATATGAGATGAGATAGACCCTCATCAAAGAACGTGTGACCAATCTCTATATAAGAAATAGCTAATTGACCTAGGAAATCTGAACCATGTTATGCTCATGAGCAAGAGTATATCTTTTCCTATGTAGTAATTGTAACTTCATACATAGAAAAGCAATTGTATTTAGGAAAGCAAGAAAATTATCTTATTTATGATTTTTATAAGATATAAATTGGAGGGTAATTAGTTTTGGTTCTATTTGTACCACACTTCTATTTCTATAAGGTAAAATAAGATTTTATCAATTTCTAAGGGTATCATCTCATCATTTTTAAGATAAATAATTGAAAAGGGATCTTGTAGTGGTTGATAATGTGCAATGTCATTTGAATCGATAAGAGTTACTCGTAAGTATTTGAGATGTACAATTTAGAAGTGTAAATATATGATGTACAAACCCTTGCAAAGTTTTGGCAATAATGATAAGAGAAAGGGGGTCTAAATGACCACTTTTGGGAGCTAGGAGGAGGTTCTATGGCACATACACATGAGAAGAGGCGCGCAACTTAGAATAAGAGAATTTTAGTAGACTTGATGGTCATAAAAATTTATATGGTATTGTAAATTAACAAGGGTACTTGGAGGACACGAGTGGATAGACATTGTTCCTTGGACCCAAAGTAAAAATTATAAGCCATTGGATACACTTTTGTGCATGAAGACGATTCACTAAGCCTCCATTTCTTTATCAAAAACCCTCCACCTAGTAGTCGAATCCTTTCGCAATCATTTGTTGCTATGTCGATAATTACACTATGAGTTACCTCTTCAACTCGTCATCTTCTTTAGGTTGAGCAGGAATTTGGTGGGAAGATTCTTGTTATTGGAACTTGCATCAAAGTTCTAAGGCAAAAGTTTTGTGATGTACGTTCTAATATGTGCCGTTTTAATGTAAAATGATATCCTTGACAAGCGATGTTTCTTTCTTTGCTAAAATTAAAAGATGTGGTCATAAGTAAAGTTCCTTTCAATTGAACAATGAGCGGAGATTGCAAGAGCTTTATAACGCACAAGTTCTTTCCATTAACTATGGTAAGATGTGTAAATAGTACAAAGTTGCAGGAAAGGTGACTGAGTGGAAGTGAAAATCCTACTTTTTCAGATGAATCGGGAGAGGGAGGTAAATTAAGAAGGGCTACAATGACATTTTCTTAGGGGGATCACTTGATGTATGTAACCCTATCATGTGATGGGTTTTTTTATTAGTTGGCCGTTACATATTTATATATACATAAGGAAATAAAATAAGATCCAAAGGTTAATATATAAAAGGGTGTTTTATAATAAAAAACGTCCAAAAGCTCCCAATATGCAACATGCATGTTTGGGTAGATTGGTTTGTGTCATACTCATCACAAAAGGAACTGTCAACAATAGAATTCCAAAATGTCCTAGACAATTCTATAAAGCTGTTCTCTCTTTATACTCTCATTGGCCTTCGCATTAGGATGCATTAGGACGTTATGCTTTCTTGCATAAATAGATCTCTAATTTGGATGTACATAATTTAAGTTTGTTTTTTCATCTTATCATTTTCTTTTTTGGTCTTGGATTGCATTGAATCAATGGTGGAAAATTATTTTTTGAAGTTGATCACTCTTAACCTAGGTGCTTTTAGTTCTACTCTGTTTACTTAGCAGTGCTTTTGAGAGTGCAAATAGGCCTCAAATAGGTGAAGATCATTAATAACAAGACAAAGCACCCATAGACGCGCACACAAATGCGTTTGTTGAACTAAATAAAAAAATTACGGGCACGTCTATTTGCATGTCTAGAGACCTGCATCTATATAAGACAGGCATGTATAGACATGCAGATAAACGACGCTAAAATAGACGCTCTTATAAACGCGTTTGTAGACGTAAAAATAGACGCTTGTTGACAGATAGATGCGTATATAGATGCGTTTATAAACGTGCTGATAGACGCGTCTTATAATATTTTTTTTAAAAATTTATAGAATGATGTGTATGTTGTGTATGCTATATAGTTACAAGAATCCCATTTCCACATTGGCTAATTCAATTCTTACAACTAATCGCATTTTAATTACAATCCCAAATAAAACATTACAAGTCCAAAACGCAATAAAATTGAAAGCTCAAAAAGTGCTTGTATGTATATATAGCATGAAGCTAAGCCACGTCATGTGGCTTCAAGTACAAAAAATAAGAGGAGTGTATATACAAGAGGCACGAAGCCAAGCCAGTGGCTTTAAGTACAAAAAAGAGTAGCTAGCACTACTTCTACGACTAATTCTCGCTCCCTTCCATGCTTCCTTCTGCGCCTCCTTCCTCGTCTTCCTTGTCGTCTTGTGCACGACATTGCATAGTGATTCCATGAGTGCTATTCAGCTCGCACGGAATCCGGTCTTTCATGCAAAGACCAAACACATTGAGGTCACGTACCATCTCATCAGGGAGGTACTTGAGGATAAGCGCATAGAGCTTGTCAAGGTTCATACAGATGATAACCCTGCAGATATGCTGATGAAGAGTCTACCTAGTCTGCGGTTTGAGTATTGTCATGTATTGATGGGCATTGGATAGTCTGCTCACTGGTTGTTCTCCCTTAAAGGCACATTGTCCTTTAAGTGGGAGGTTGTGGGGGTTAAAGGTCACTGTGCCTTTACCCCGGTTATGTACAATACTCAAACACATATATAAATGAATGAAAAAGAAGATTAGGGTGTTCTGCACCCACCAAAACTTGTGTGGCTCTCTGTTTCTCTCTCTCCCTCTTCCATTCTTGCTTTCGTTGAGAGCACTCTTACGAGTTATTCGGGAAACTGGGAATTTACAACCCACAGCACTGTCGGTACATAAGATACTACCAGTGGTGGTAATAACATTACCGGCAGTAATGTACATTATCCCAACGGTGTATATTATCACCAGTATTTATACCACTAGGATAATGAACACTATTGCCGATAATGTTATTACTACCACCAATAGTATCTTATGTACCAGTGGTAGGGGTGGTTGCAAGGTAAGGGTGTCCACCTTTTGACCACTTCGGGAAGCATGTGACACCCACGTCCCAAAAAATACAAAGGGCGGGCAGCATACCTCGATCGAGGTGATTAAAGCAATCCAATTCTGCCAAATGTCATCCATTGGAGATTCGGGGACTCAAATATCTCAATTGAGGTACCAACACCTCAACAGCTAAATACCGGTATGTGCACCTCATTGGCAATGTGACATGGCACCTCATTGGCAATGTGACTTGGGAAGGCATTGGCAATGTGGCTTGGCAAGGGATACCTCGATTGAGGTATTTGCACTTGACATGGCATCCAAGTCGCAGCCAAGGTGGTAAGCCCCAGAATACCTCGAACGAGCTAGGTGGCACGAATTGGCAGGTTGTGTCACACATATGCAATACATGGCATCCAAGTGGCAAGCCCCACAATACCTCTAATGAGGTAAGGCATGTAGACGTTGCGGGTTATGTCACCTATGTGGCATACCTCCAACGAGGTAAGTTATGTATAGGTGGTGGGTTATGTCACTTATGTGGCATACCTCGAACAAGGTAATGGATTCAAATTCCGTGGGTCATGTCACTTATGTGGCATTCATGCAATGGGGTAATGCATGCATGGCCATGTAAATACCTCGATCGAGGTATTTACATGGCCATGTATGCATGCTTTGCATGTAACAAAGCATGTAATACCTCAAACGAGGTATGCGTCACCACAATGATAGCCCTTTTAATAGGTTAATATGCCCTTTGAATAGGTTAATATTGGCCCTTTCAAATAAGGGATCAATCACATCGATCAAGGTATGGATGCCACGTGGCATTAAAAATCCCATAAGCACAGTTTTCAAAATATCACCCCCTCTAAGATAAAAGGTCCCACTCCCTCATTCTCCTTGTCTTCCCTCACTCCATCCTCAAGTCCTTTCCCCACCAAAGAAGCCAAAGGAGTCCTCCCTATTCCTCACCAAAGAAGCCAAAGGAATCCTCCCTATTCCTACTAAGTCACTCTTCTCTTTTGGTGCTTATTATTTTCTACTCTCTTTCGGTACTTACCATTAGTTGCCTTAGTCTTTAGCATTTCCTTATAGCATTTTGGCCCTTTTTTTCACGATTCTCTTTGCCATGGCTGGTTTGATGTCCCTAGTTGATGTTATATCATCTATTGAGAGTGAACTATCAAGTATTCGTGGTAGGGCACATGATATCCATGCTATCCTCCATCTTGTTTCAAACCTAGATTCCATGCTTGCATCATTACGTGCTTTAGGTAGTACATCAGACTTAGAGGATTGGACACACACTCTTCTCTTTTTGCTACCATATCCCAAGGTCTTTTATATGATGAGGTTAAGAGGTTGCCTGGTATTAGGGATGCTATCTTAGATATCTTCTTAGATAGGCATGGCAATAGGATAGAGAGGGGGAAACCCTTTATGATATCTAGGTTTTCTCACCCATTAGTAGCATCACATATCTATAGTCCATATGTGGCCGCTAACAATGGAAGAATGCCTAATAATCATCAGATACCATTATCATTTGGCATGTAGTTGTATGCCGAGCTTGTATTGGGACATAGAGTGGACTACTCTAGTGTAAGGCCTAGTGGTGGAGCTAGTAGTGGAAGGAAGTAGGATCAGCGACATGGAGGGTGTGGTGCTGGTGGAATAGATGTTTGAGGAACATTCATTACCTCATCTTCTATACAAGAGGTGGGATCTCACATCACTTTGGGTGTGAGGTCCGTTGCTTGGTCGTTTCAACATATGCTCAGCACTATGTCATGACCAGAGACTCAACCTACTGACATGCTATGTATAATTTTGAAATGTTTTCTTATTTTAAGGTATACTTTGAATTTTATAGCTCTTATGTGTTTGGTTATTGCCACATGTAGCATGTATCTTCACCCGCACCATTTGGTACTGGTGTAGATGTTGGCTCATCACACATGCAGTTGTAGCGACTATTGCTCCTACCATGATATGTTCCACTTATTTGTTTTCAGGTGACATAGAAAAATTTAGGTGCATTAAGGTGGATTTAGACTCATAGCATGTGCACATGATATCTATGTAGGAACTGGCACTGTCTAGTAGTGGCACAGACGTTGGCTCATCACATATGACTGTAGCGCCTGTTGCTCCTATCAGGGTATGTTCCACTTATTTGTTTTCATGCTTCATATTTAACTCTTAGTGCATCAAGGTAGGATTTATACTTATAGCATGTGCACATGATATCTATGTAGGCATCAGCACCTTCTATGGATGTTCATGAGTTGATGCACACTATTGAGAGATTGAGGATAGAGTTGAGCGAGACACGGGATTAGTTGCGCAACACTCAGAATTGCCTTCAAGACTAGGTTTAGGATACACAGGCTCACCTAGATGATGAGACCACTAGGCGTAGGATTGTAAAGCATAGGGCCGAGCACTTTTGCATGTAGGTCTGTCATTTTGAGGAGTGTGGTGGCAGTACGATAGCATATATGGATCCAGACATAGCCTTGTATTCACAGCCTGTGTCATAGTTTTTAGGACGCTCGAGACTTTCAGATACAATGGCAAAGTTTATTCGTCATACTGTGTGTGAAAGACTTTGATGGGATAGGATTTTATGGACTTGGTTGTGGGCGTTTGTTCCATTTTGATTGCATTGTACGATCATTCACTATTAGGCCTAGATGCCCTTGTTGCACATCAGATGTTCCCCTCATCACATATCGGGCTTTGGGTATGGACTCATTGTATCCTGGAGAGCATGTTGAGATGGACCCAGTGACTGGTAGGCCCGCTTCTTACACGATGCAAGAGGCCATTGAGAGGATTGCACAAGAGGAGGGCTATTTTGACATTCTAGACGGTGTTGAGGAGCCAGCTCCCATTCCATGGATGCATCAGGACTTTGATGATAGTGAGTTGGCTCATGTATTGAGAGAGAGCCACGAGGAGGTGATTCTGCAGGCAGGTGGTACAGAGGCACTAGAGTAGGAGTAGTGCATCTCGGATGCTGAGAGGTCGACTCGTTTAGAGTTAGAGATACAAGTCAGAGCTGACTATTGTTTGTGGAGTATCAGGCATCGGATGTTGCAGGAGGCACGTAGGATGTAGATGCAAGATGCAGTATGCATGTTACGAGGTACAGAGCCCCCTTGTAGTGCACGATGGATCTCACAGCATGCCACAATAGCAGATCAAGTGGTAGGTGGAGAGTGTCGGAGGGAAGCCCAAAGACCTCGATCAACCATCGAGGATGATGATTTAGAGTAGCTATAGACCCAGAGTTGTTGGCTTAGCTCTATTATACGTATTCATTGCAATGGTTGTAAAAAAGTGATTTGAATTGTTATATGGTCTCGATATGTGTTTCACTTGTAGTTTGCATATGGATTCAAATGTTGTGTTAAGGAGTCCTAGATTCAAATGTTCTTGTTTACATATGGATTGAGATGTTGCTATGCCAAACATATGCAAAACGATATGGGGCATTCATGTTTTTGCAAAATACACAACATTTGGGGAAGGGCATTGGCATGACCAGGTGTCAAATTGGTGTAAACCTTTGTTGGCATGTGCACCTTGTTACGCATGTGAAGGGGCAAAATGCCTAACCGGGAAGGACATTGGTATGTCTAGGTGTCAAATTTGTGTGAAAATTTTTAGGGGACTTAGACACAATGGTTATAATGTATGTGCAAAGTTGTATGTCCATCGGACACCGAATGTGGACCTAGGAAGGTCAAATGTCCCAATTCCACATGAGTATATCATATGTGTGTGAATCGGCAAAATATGCAACAGGGAAGGACATTGGCATGTCCAAGGGTCAAATTGGTAAGAAACTTTACATGGGGCTAAGGCTTGATGGTTTCCATGTTTATGAAAAGAGATGTCCATTGGACATCGAATGTGGGCCCAGGAAGGTGAAATGCCCCAATTCCACATGAGTATCATGTACATGTATGTGAAGGGGAAAAATACACAATGGGGAAGGACATTGGTATGTCCAGGTGTCAGATTGGTAAGAAACTTTGCAAGGGCCTTAGGCTTGACATATTCCATGTGCTTACAAAGTTGGATGTCCATCGGACACTGAATGTGGGCCCAAGAAAGGTCAAAAGCCCCAATTCCACATGAGTATATCTTATGTGTGTGAAGGGGAAAAATACCTAATGGGGAAGGACATTGGCATGCAACTTTGCACACGTATTAGGCTTGATATATTCCATCTATGTCCAAGTGTTGGATTGATGTGAAACTTTGCACAGGTCTTAGGCTTGATAGATTCCATGTGTTTGCAAAGTTCTATGTCCATCAGACACCGAATGTGGGCCCGGGAAGGTCAAAAGCCCCAATTCCACATGAGTATATCTTATGTGTGTGAAGGGGCAAATTACCTAACGGGGAAGGACATTGGCATGTCCAAGTGTCAGATTGCCATGAAACTTTGCATGGGTATTAGGCTTAATATATTCCATGTTCTTGCAAAGTTGAATGTCCATTGGACATTGAATGTGTGTCCGAGAAGGTCAAATGCCCCAATTCCATATGAGTATCATGTGAATGTGAAGGGGAAAAATACACAATAGGGAAGGCCATTGGTATGTCCAGGTGTTGGGATTGGTGTGAAAATTTGCACAAGACTTAGACATGATCTCGAGGGGGTCACTATGTATAAACCCTCTATACCACGTGCGTTCAAGGCCTATTTCTAAAATCCCTTATCTGTAAATTTTTCATTAATAAAATGTACCCCTTTTCTATACAAATATGTAAAATTCTCCCAAAACTATTTTAAATAGTCCCTTATGTATATTTATTTCTGTAAATTTTAGAAATAAAAAATATCCTTCTGTTGAACTCACGTGATAGGGTTACATATGATGAGTGACCCCCCCGAGGACATGATGGTTTCCATGTGCTTGCAAAGTTGAATATCCATCAGACACTGAATGTGGTCCCAAGAAGGTCAAAAGCCCCAATTCCACATGAGGATATCATATGAGTGTGAAGGGGGGAAAATACCTAACGGGGAAGGACCTCGGGAGGGTCACTCATCATATGTAACCCTATCACGTGAGTTCAACAGAAGGATTTTTTTTATTTGTAAAATTTACAGAAATAAATATACATAAGGGACTATTTAAAATAGTTTTGGAAAAAATTTACAGATTTGTATAGAAAAGGGGTACATTTTATTAATGAAATTTTTTACAGATAAGGGACTTTAAATATAGGCCTTGAACGCATGTGATATAGAGGGTTTATACATAGTGACCCCCCCGAGGGAAGGACATTGGCATGTCCAAGTGTTGGATCGGTGTGAAAATTTGCACGGGACTTAGGCTTGACATATTTCATGTGCTTGCAAAGTCGGATGTCCATCGAACACTGAATGTGGGCCCGGGAAGGTCAAAAGCCCCAATTCCACATGAGTATATCATGTGTGTGTGAAGGGGCAAAATACCTAACAGGGAAGGACATTAGCATCTCGAGGTGTCAGATTGGCATGAAACTTTGCATGGGCCTTAGGCTTGACAAATTCCATGTGCTTGCAAAGTTGATGTCCATTGGACAACAAATGTGGGCCCGAGAAGGTCAAAAGTCCCAATTTCACATGTGCTCCTAGTTACATATACATGTCAAGGAGCAAAATGCGCAATGGTGAAGGACATCGGTATGTCCATGTGTTGGAATGGCATGAAACTTTGCACAGGCCTTAGAAACAAAATTTTCCATGTTTGTGCAAAGTTGGATGTCCATCGAATAGTGAATCTAGGCCCGGGAAGGTGAAATGCCCCAATTTCATATGTGCAATTTGTTACCTATGTGAAGGGGCAAAAATACACAATGGTGAAAAACACGCAATAGTGAAGATTACATTCGACTCAACGTGTAATGTTGAAATACATCTAAAAGTGAAATCATATCACTGATACAATGAACCCGACATCCTAAACATCAAGCACTACCTCCCAAGGCTAGTAGGGAGAAAGCACATGCTGTGTCCATGGATCAGCTCATGCTATCATGGGACATCCTCCCCAATTGCTATCAACACATGAAGAACAAAAACATGCAAAAGGTTGATCAATACTATCAATCATCCATAGACCGAAAGAAGTGCCTCACCATCAGGCTATTTGTATGTGATTGCATGATAAGAAGAAGTAGCACTAGTACTCAAGTGCTGTTTGCACCACTCAACTACATGTTGTGCATCCCTAAACCGATCAACACCATACCGCAACTGGTGGTGTTGTAAAGCATGCTTCACACATGCAGCGCCTGCACCATCATGTTCTCCCTTCCCATGCCCAGTCTCAAAGTACAGAACCAAAAAGACTATCTAGTAGATTTGAACTGTGCACCACATCCATCAAACCAAATCTAACACTACTATAATGTGACTCCGTGGTCTCTCAAAAATCTATCATGAAAAGCAAAGAAATGGTGTACAAAGTGTGCATCATGCGAACGGTCATCACTGATGTAGAAGTGATACTCTTTAATAATCACTCGTGAGTCAAGGGTGCTATCAACCCCATCCAGCTGTGCCTGTGCATAATGGTAGCTAATGTGCACGAATATAGCAACCTACAAAAAAAGACAACTATTTATTTAACATGTACAATATTAACATACATGTACACACTTAGTTAACAGTATTTACACCTAAAACATCACTAATTCATCTACATTAATATACACACTAACACTTAAACACCAACGAGGGAGAGCACAAACAAAAAAGTGTTACTTGCTCAAAAAAATAATACTCGGACTAAATCTCATGTTGTGGTGCAAAAGTGTAATTCTTTGCAAAGTCCACCATTGAGGCAACTGCCCCCTCAGGGGGGTCACTCATCATATGTAACCCTATCACATGAGTTCAACAAAAGGACATTTTTTATTTCTAAAATTTACAGAAATAAATATTCATAAGGGACTATTTGAAATAGTTTTGGGAAAATTTTATAGATTTGTATAGAAAAGGGGTACATTTTATTTATGAAAATTTTACAAATAAGGGATTTTAAAAATAGGCCTTGAACGCACATGAAATAAGGGGTTTATACATAGTGACCCCCCAACCCCAAGGGAAATGTACTAAGGCAAGTGCAAAACTATTGTTCCTCCCACTTTGCAACCTCCTAGACTATCCACCACCATCTAATGTGTGTGTAACATACTCTTAACTCCATCAATGCACAATCTCCATGTTACTACCATCCTCTTGAATGGTACAAAGCAGGCAGCACATCTCCCCTCCACACAATCAAGTGAATGGTACAACACATCCTCCTCTCGTGGACACAATATAGATTGAATGAAGTCACAAGGACTAGTAGGAACCACTCCCTTGTGTCCAATGAGGGAACGAAAGACATCATTAAACAATCGAAAGTCGACATGGTATCGACAACAACATGTATCCCGCTCCTTAGAACATCGTAAAAACCATGACTTACACCTCTCAAAAGATCTCTACCCAATCCTAATGTGTGGATGTGCCTCTATAAATTGAGTATACAAATCAGTTTGGCTAACCTCAAGAAACCCATGGTTGATGTAAACACCATGTGAGACCCTGTTTCTCAATGCCTTCTTGAAAATTGGCGATTCCCTACAATGCTGCTCCCAAAATGGCTCTATGAATGCCTTATTTCTCTCATCGAGCAAATGATCACTTCAAGGTGTGCAACCACTAGAAGTCCATGGAGCATCAACGTCATTGGAATCCAAACTCTCCCTCCTGATCATGCCAACTCTCACTATATGTGGTGGAATGTGGAGTAAGCGAGATGTAGCACAAACATGACCTACGATGCGGAGTCGAGTAATAGTAGCCACAATAGCATGATGTGTTGCCAAGGCATCTGCAGTGTTCATCTTCTTGATAGATGCATAAGAATGACGAACACTACTAATGACCTCACTATATGTTGTCCTGTCTCTATGTGCACCAATCCCAGCAAGCTTTCTACACTCTACCAACTTAGGATGATCAATGAATCAAGTGAGAAGAGTAGACTGAGAAGCAAGAGTAAGATCAACAAAGAAAGTCCCTATGATCCTATTGACACAATGATGAATGGTTGTCATTGGTAAGACACGTGCTCTCGATCCATCACTAGTGTGAGGTGGGGGAAGGGATCAGATGGCATGAGTGGTGGAGGAGGAGGAGGAGAGGGGGGGGGAGGGGGGGCAAGAGGAGGGGGGGTTGGCTCATTGGCAGCATAGATTCTAGCTCTCGATGCTCTTTTTCGCTCATGAGCCTTCCTCTGTTACTCACGAGCCTTCCTCTTTCGCTCTTCCTCCACAACATGAGTGGCGGCAAGGGGTCTCCTTTTCCTATCGGCTCTATTAGCTCTACGGCTTTGAGAACCCATTCTCAATGAAGCTAGGAATTAGTAGGGGAAGGCAATAAGGGCAAGGCTTCAAAGTAGAAAAAGTTGTGAAGATTATGGAGAGAAAATAAGAGCAAGGCTTCAAACTACGAAGGTAGAAGGAGGTGCCAAGCTTAGGCAATAAGGGCAACAGTTCAAACTAAGAATGAACGAAATGAGCCTAAATAATGTGCCCTCTTATAGGAAAGTTAGACACCCCTAAGATTTGATTGGATTAGATTTGATTTGATTAGGTCAGATTTGATTTATTCTTGTAATATCAAAGAAATAAGTGGTTGTCCTCATTTGACATAATCTAGTAATTTGAATGCATTCAGTGGTTCCCTTAATTTTTGATAGTCTAGTAATTTGAATGGATTGGGTGGTTCCCTTAATTTTGATGATTTAAATCAATTGATTATGTGATGGAAAAAATGCTAATTTAATTGCTTCTTACAATTTGGGGTGATTTTAATCTATGCATGCAACTATACAATAAATGATTAAATAGAAGTTTAATTATTGGATTTTAATTTAATTAAACCAGCTTACCGTTGGACAAGAGGATCTAACTATATGACTATTCTAATGTAAATTAAGTGGGCATAATATTTTAATACATGATAACATAATACATCATTTTTCATGTTACAACATCATGCATGCATGCATGCCACGTGCATCCCACATTCATGCATATACACTACATCATGCATTAGACCATCCACCTTCCATGCCTTGCATGCATGAGAGCACATGATGATGTGGCAAGATGTTTTGTACATGCATGGAGGGAGATGCTAATGTGGCAAATCAAAGATGATGTGGCATCATGCATGCTCATGATGTGGAACCTACCAAGATGATGATGTGTGATTCCTATATGAGGTGAAAGTATGAGGTGGCAAGTTTACAATAAGTAACATACTACCATCGGTAGTGTTGCTACTACTGGCGGGAATCCTTTAACTACTAGTGGTATGGTTAATACTACCGCCGGTAGTATTGTGTTAAACTATCAACGGCAGTAGTATTAGAACTATCGTTGGTACTAGGATATCACCACAACTTCTAGTATGTATCTAGTTTCCAGGTCACGGCCACCTAATAGCATAAAGTCATGATTGTATTCGTGAAATATGTCATCACGACATGTAATCACAAGAAAATTCACGTGATTATCAATGAGTACTATTTAGCCAGCACAGAATCCGGTCTTTCATTTTATTAGAGGGAGGTACTTGAGGACAAGCGCATAGAGCTTGTCAAGGTTCATACACGTGATAACCTTGTAGATATGCTGACAAAGAGTCTACCTAGTCAGCAGTTTGAGTATTGTCATGTTTTGATGGGCATTGGATAGTATGCTCATTGCTTGTTCTCCCTTAAAGCCACATTGGCCTTTAAGTGGGAGGTTGTGGTGGTTAAAGGCCACTGTACCTTAACCCTGATTATGTATAATACTCAAACACATACATGTATGGATGACATAGAAGATTAGGGTGTTTTGCACCCACCAAAACTTGTGTGACTCTCTCTTCTGGCTCTCCCTCTCTCTCTCACCTTCTTCCATTCTGCTTCCATTGTTGAGATCTCTCATCTTTCTCTCCTCACCAAGCATGTTTTAGACATTGTTTAGTGCTTGAATGATATGAAAGGTTTCCTGGAGAATAATCCTCAGTCAGACACCACTCATCAAACAAGTGTGCAGAACTCTAAAATCCTCAAACTTTACTTGGATGAATCTTTTGAAGTAATTTGCCAAAACCAAGTGATTGCTATAGCTCTAATCAGGTTAGCACGTACTACTATTTAGAAACTATGCACTCCATTTTACAAACTCTTATAATCAATCCAGTCAATTCCCCACTCAACCTTTCATCATGTTGGTTCTCACTAAGACTCCTAAATCTTGATGGTCTTTTTCTCTCTCCCCATGTTTCACTGTACTTTAAAATCCTCAAACTTTACTTGGATGAATTTGTCAAGCCAGGCGATTGCTATAGCTCTACTCAGGTTAGCATGTACTACTATTTAGAATCCATGCACTCCATTTTACAAACTCTTATAATCAATCCAGTCAAATTCCCCACTCAACCTTTCATCATGTTGGTTCTCACTAAGACTCCTAAATGTTGATGGTCTTTTTCTCTCTCCCTAGGTTTCACTATAATCCCATGTCCAACTCGATGTAGGTGTGTGTGCCTCAATAGGAAGATGCTTGATCTTGCAATTCTAAGGTTTCCTTTTTTGCTTTCCTACTCCATGTGGGGCACCAAAATAGATGCCAATAGTAAAATTCTATCAAATCGGGTTTGTGCTCTATGAGCATCCTATAAGAAGATAGGTGATAAATCAATCAAGTGGAATGTGAGTAAATGCATAGATACAACACAATTTAACATGCAAAGTAATTTTCTTCTCGGGGGGGTCACTATGTATAAACCCTCTATACCACGTGCGTTCAAGGTATATTTCTAAAATCCCTTATCTGTGTAAAATTTTCATTAATAAATGTACCCCTTTTCTATACAAATCTGTAAATTTTTTCCAAAACTATTTTAAATAGTCCCTTATGTATATTTATTTCTGTAAATTTTAGAAATAAAAAATATCCTTTTGTTGAACTCACGTGATAGGGTTACATATGATGAGTGCCCCCCCGAGATTTTCTTAATCCCAATAGTCTCTTGAATAAAAATAGCTTGTAGCTATAGAACCAAAGCACCAGACCACACACTTACTTCCACTTGCCTTGGGCCGAGGCTCGGAACCCTATGAGCATAGCAACTTAGACTCTATCCTCCTAGTCCCTACAATCCAACATGACTAGTTCGGGTAAAATCCCATTACAACTCATACTGTACTCCTATATACTCAAACACTCTATATAGACCAAGAACACCTTTTTAACTAATTTCCTCTAATTGTTGGACTATGAGTTTTGATTGGCCTACAATTGCTCCTAACTCCTTGCCTCTCCATGAAGAATGGGTTTGCACTAGTGTCTTGCATGCATGGTCTTGATTCAAGCTAGCTCAACATGATCGGGTGCAACTTGAGTTTTAACCTGACCCAAGGGTTAACACTAGCTCTTTTGGACCTAATTCCCCTACCCCTTCTATAGCAGCTTTGTGAGATATATTTTCCAATATGATGGGATGGATTTGGGTTGGCTAAACCATAAAACATGGTAAACACGTTTTCTATATATGACAAGGTGACATAGGAGCTCCTTTTGTCAATCCAACTACCAGTGTCGGAAGCAATACCTAGGGAACCAAGTCACTTCCTAGCGGACCTCTAGTTTTGCCTACCAGAACAAGACAACTCCAACTTACAATGCAAATGCTTAGCTATTTTGGTTCTTCAAACCTATGTTTGGTTGGCCACCTAAATATTGGTGCCCTCATACTAGACCGCCGATATACAAAGAAGGATCACTATATCCTACAACCCCTCCTATGTCATAGACAATAATTACAAATAAGGCCATGACGATCCTAGTACAAGCCCTCGAAAGGGGTCTATGCCTCCAATATTTGTGGGATACGAACAAAATCCATCAAGAATCAAACCTATGATAACTCCTAATTGATCATTAAGTTCTTAGGTGAGGGATATTATGTCTCTCATATGGAATGATTTCAACAAAATTTATGAAAAATTTGTTGGCATTAGAGAGCTAGACATGGTTAATTCCTTTGGCTTGAGCCTTGACGACAATGCTACACAATAGTTTAGGGCTTGAACCCAACAATAATAATCAATTGGACCATGCTACATAAGTTAGTGGGGTTTTCTCCAAGTGGACCTAAATGGAGGCCTATTATCAACCAATTTGGTTAATTGTATTTTGTTTTGCAAATTTTTGTGAAATTACTTAATAATATCTCATGATTTGTAGGAAACATGTAATATCATGATGAGCCATGTAACTTGTTTCCTCCACTGGAACTATCAAATAATAGATCCATTGGGTCACATTGTCCTAAAAGGGTGAGGATAGAAGCTAGTGGACAACTATGTCAAAATTAGGATTTGGACAAGGTCATGCATAAAAGCCAACTTTATAAAAAAGGTAGAACAAACAAAATTATGACAAATGTCTAAACAAGGCTTATGTGGGACCTTTTTTACTGAAACCCAATTTGCAGTGTGTTGAGTGACATCCTTTGATAGTGTGGCAGTTCCATGCTTTAGACCTGTCAACATCACCAACCTTTACTTCCACAAAGAGCCTTTGTTTAGAATCATCTCCCATATTCCATGTCAACCATTCCACAACGTCGTGTGCATTATGTAGCTTTGCACCATTTACATGCAATTGCTCACTAGTTAATGCATGCTTTATGACTATACTAGCCCCATCATGTTCTCCCTTGCCATGATGGCTACCAAAAAAGTTCCACATCATTTGAATGCCAGTCAAAGAGCAATACCTAGCATAACAAACAATATAAAAATTATGTTATATATTGCATTTTAAAATATGTAACATTCTCAACATGATGTAGGAAATAAAAGGGGAAGTACCCAACATCCTATCTTGCAACAAAGTAAAATGGGCGAGTAGCCTTGAACTGAGATGCTGCCCCATCTAACCAAACCTAGTGTCTTTTAAACTCCAAGCCTTTAGACACTAACCATTGATGGTGGATCATAAAGAAATGTTGCACAAATAGTGTATCATGTTATTTGTACTCTAAAATGTAAAAAATGGCTTGCTTTTTATCTCGCTTGTCTCCTTCCAATAGCAAATATGAACCAAGATGGTGACTTGTTCATTATGCCAATGCATTGAGTATGCCAATGCATTGACTGATATAGAAGCAGAGAGTTGGAAAAGGATAAGTATGGCAACACTAACATATATACAGATCTATGTTAGTAGATCCATAATGCAGGAAGCTTTCTCATTCCCAAAGGCATAAGAAGAATATCCAATGAAACACTTAGATGCAAGATTCTCTAAGATTCAGGATTTGTTCCCACCTAACACAAAGTCATAAAGCAGGGGAATATGCCATGATATGATTCTGGACCCTATATGCAAAGAGGCAGCCAAGTTTCTGGCTGATATTTTCAATCATACAAGAGAGAAAAAATTACGTCAGTAAAAATTCTCACACTCATGGTAGGTAAAGCCTACAAGATTGGGATCAACACAAATCCTAGCTTTTGGTAACAAATTATGTATTCGCTACATGTAATAGCAAAAGCTACATTGCTCATCTATTGGCCATTATAATTGGGTTTGCAATACAGTAAGATGAAGCCTCTACACCCCTCTCAACACAAGATATAGAAGACTTTGAAATGTTGACATTATCTTTGGAATGGGAACTAGAGGTTGCATCCATCTACTCTCAATGCAGATGACATGGATGGACAAAAAATCCAAAGAATGACAATGTGGATCTCTACCAAAGAATTCTGCAACTCTGTTTAGAATTGCTACCACAAAATAGGACTTGAGGGAAGAAATACAAGAGAGGGGCCATGCCACACAATGACTTTACAAGTGATTGAGATAGTGTGCCTCTTCAAGAATCACAAGTCAACAATGTTGACTCGGGGGGTCCACCTTACATAAGCCAGCTATACAACGTGCGTTCGAAAGGTATTTAAAAAACCCCTCTGTAACCACATGTTATCTATTTATATACCCCTATTGTGAATTTTTTTATCAATAATTATATCCCTTCAATAAATTTAAAAGTTGAGAAGCCTATATTTTTTGCTCTCCTCTTGTACATTTCAGTGTAAGTTGAAACAAACACTACTTTTGAGAAATTGTATTGTATAATTGAATAAAACCATTTAATTTGTATGTCGCGGAGATGCATGCTTTACACCCATACTAGTACCTAATAGAACGTATTTTCAACTTTTAATCTTTTCAATTCCCAAAATCTCATGTATTTACTCCACCTTATCCAATTTTGTTTCCCTTGCATGCTCCCAAACTGTCACTACCTACTAGAGATTTGCATGAAGTAACTTGAATTGAACTATGAATAAAATGGCACAAAATTATAAGAAGATGGCCCAAACTTTAACCTTGTGTTGATCTAATGGGAGTTTTGATATCAAATATGATGCATGTAGTAGCATTATGTTGATGTAGTGCAAGTGTTTATATTCGATATGATGCATGCACTAGCATCATGTTGCCTATATGCCACTTTCTATATTCGGAAAAGACAGTGTTTAGCATCTCATCATAAAGGCATCTAATTTAATCATGTTAAGTGCACAAAGTTATTAAGCTTATTATCACTCAATCCATATCCTCAATTTATGTCGCTTTACTTTTCTTTAAGTTACATGCTTTCATATTTATGTATTTGCATCACTTTTTTCTAAATTTTTGAATATCCTAACTTCCAAACCATATGCTAGATGCATATGATATAAAAGGAAAATTTGTAGAATGATAAAATATTATAGCTTCTTTATTGAATTTAGATCTTAATTATTAATGCATCTGACAAATTTTCAGTTTGGAAAGCACCCTTTATTCCATTTTTACTATATTTCAATTCAAACTTTTGAAGGACCCATGCTTCCCCTCACAATTTCGAGACCATATGTAAATAAAAGAATGAGCTATTTTGGTAGATAGAATTGGAATGCGTGGATCTTTAAGGGAAGCCATAGACCACCTGTACATTGGATGCATAGTTTCTTAGATATAGTCTATTCTTCCTTTAGTAGTCCTTTAGAGTTTTATAATCCATCTTTTGCTGCACAATATGGAATTTCACACGAAGGTTTAGTTAGAGGTTTGGGATGTTTCAAGCTTCGATGAGATCCATATCACACTTGCATTGATTGCACAATTTGGTAGATAAAGTCTATTTTGTAGATGCTCAATTTGATATTTAGACTCTAGCACACAACCAAGGGTCACAAGCTATAGCCAAATTTCATCAAAAGTACCAAATGAAAAGGTAGAGTTGGATCCAAAGTACAAGCATATTGATATCTAAAAATAGATACAAGTTACAACCAAGACTTGTCATCAAGAGTTTAATCAAAACCTTAGACTTAGACGTGGCAAAAAATCAGCTAGAGATAGCTAGACTAAAGGTTGTTACACAGACTTCTCCTCCTCATTGATGGATCCTTGACTGACCTCAGCTGGATAACATGGAGGATGTGGAATTGTCTTGTTTATAGTGTAAATATTATAGCCAAGGGAGGGCCCTAAAACAGGCCACTTAGCTTCCAAATTTGACCCTCCATCCAGTATTTCCTTGTTTATTCACCAACAAGAATCAAGAATTTTGCATGATTAATGTAAGTAGATAAAGCTAGAAAACGTTTGCACTCAAGTTTATCTAAATTACTTGACTTACAAAAAATAGTACCTCCCTCCGACTTTCTTCCTCATCTTTTGAACTCTTCCTAAGTACCATGTACCATGAGTTGCATCCATCTTCCTCATGATTATAGCTTTGCCATTTCTTTTCATGTGTTGATTTCCTTGTCCTTTTGTGCCATCATGAAAGTATACAGCACAGTCACAACCTATGCCAAATAAATTTCCATTTGATGATTGTGCTTTTGCTTCATAGTTGAAGTAAACACCTTGCTTTACCCTTGTGAGTCTATCTTTTGACAAGGTTGGACATCGATTGAGTTGGCTCACTAATGTTGACTTGAAAACAAACTTTTCGTCCACCTCTACAATGGGGCTAATGTTTTTCTTCAGGGGCGTGTTTCTTGTTTCCTTCAAAATGTCATCAATTTCATGTCTAATCTCACTAAGTGAAATAACCTCTTCGCTTTCATTGCTATTCTTGTCCATAGATTCTTCTTCACCACATGGCTCCACAAAGTCATCATTCTCATTAGCTTCTCCCATTTCAGCATCTAGCTTACACCATGTAGACCCTGCATCCAGCCAACCACCATTTCAAGTCTTCAGCCTTGCTAGGTTTCAAATCCAAAGACTCACATAGTATGTGAGCGTGTTGTAATCCCTCCTTCAATGCATCATTAATCATCTTTTCATCAGAAGAAACACTCTCATAGTCACCTAGATTTGCTTCAATCATCCCTTCTTGTTTGTTCAAATGTTTCCATATATGCTCTTGCTTTTTATGAACCCTAGAGAAAGTTAGACCATTTGAGCACACTCATGCATGGAAATTTTATTCAAGCTACCAATGCTATGTAGAAGATCTCCAAGATCAAATGCTCTTTCTTGCCCAATCATGCCTCCAACTTTACCAAAATAGATTTTAGTAGCATCAAAACCGATAAGATGTAGTGGACACTTTAGATTAGGATAAAAATCTCGAAACATCTTTATGAGCAATACAACAAAATGACAAGAAAGTATGCAGTCCGTATAAGCCTCCTTACTGATGAAATTTTTTTTCAAGCTGTATGTTGGATGGTGATGAATCCATAGTCGCCAAATTTTGAAAAAGAAAACTACCTTGGCTGCAAGCACCAGACGCTCCTTCAAGATCAAATATGGTGACAAGAAAATATCAATATAATTAGCAACAATCATCAAATAGGCCTCAGTCCCCTTCATACTTCTTTCTTTTTTTTGAAGTTTTCTCAAACATTGATCAATGTACTTGTCTACTTGCAATCCTTTGAGTTGCTTCCCAATTTTGTCGATCATTCCTTTGAATATCTCCATCTCATAGCTTGTGCTCCTCAATTGAAAAAGAATTGTAAATAATAGATACATGATTTAGTGTGCATTTCCTCAATAGCATCAAGAATTATTGTTGCATCATCAACATCGTCTTGAGCTTCTTCTCAAGAAAAAACAAAGATGGCATCTTCAATCCTATGGGATTGACACATTCTTTTGAAGAACTGGCATTGAATGCTTCCCTCTTTGAACTCATAACTGCCTTCCACTTTAAGGAAAACCAATCAATCAACTCTTCTTTATTATTTGTATCTCTGGGATTGAATGTGCTTGTCCACTTTTCATAAACACTTTTAACTCTCCCTAGTTCTATGCGAATACTCACATAAAAATTATCTTGAAATTCATATTGCATATTCGATTGTGGATCTTCATTCTTCATCATGGTAATGACATCAGAGGAAATATCCACACAAAGCTTATCCATCCCTCTTTCCCCAAAGTCAAAATACTTTTCCAAATCTTCCTGCGTTTTTGATAACAAGCTCATGCAAAGACACTTCGATAATATTTTTCGCATTCCTTCCTTGAATCTATATTCATATAACACGCGTTTTTTATGACTCTTCATCTTGTCCATGTTACCTTCTGCACATAAAACAAAATTAGTTGCTTTTGTAAGATTCTCCTCTCTCTCTCTCTCTCTCTCTATATATATATATATATCCCTCCCTCTCTCTCACACACACAACTAAACGGTTTGATTCTTATGAGCATATAGATGTATTTCCAACTATTGACTTGATTCTCTAAGCATTTTGCAGGGGGAATTGCAGACCGTGTCAAGAGACCAAAGTGCTCCTGAGGCTAGATTGCTTACATACTATACATTGTATGACTTGATTCTCTAAGCATTCTGCCGGGGGAATTGCAGACCATGTCAAGAGACCGGAGTGCTCCCGAGGCTAGATTGCTTACATACTATACATTGCACGACTTGATTCTGTAAGCATTCTGCCAGGGGAATTGCAGACCATATCAAGAGACTGGAGTGCTCCCGAGGCTAGATTACTTACATACTGTACATTGCATGACTTGATTCTGTAAGCATTCTGCTAAGGGAATTGCAGACCATGTCAAGAGACCGGAGTGCTCTTGAGGCTAGATTGCTTACATACTATACATTGCATGACTTGATTCTATAAATATTCTGCCAGGGGAATTGTAGACCGTGTCAAGAGACCAGAGTGCTCCTGAGACTAGATTGCTTACATACTATACATTGCATGACTTGATTCTATAAGCATTCTGCCAGGGGAATTGTAGACCGTGTCAAGAGACTGGAGTGCTCCCGAGGCTAGATTGCTTACATACTATACATTGCATGACTTGATTGCTTAATACATACTAAGACTATAGAAATATAAAAGCATAAAGCCTCATTAGGTCCAAGGCTCTCATCTATCTCTGCCTTCTCTAAATTTTCTAGCTCGATTATTTCGTTTTCAATTAGAGTTCATACGTGTTTACTTGTCTTTCTCTTTTTATTCGATTTCGGACATAAATCCTTTTTAGTAAATCCTCGCATATTGAATAATGTCAATTGCACAAAACCTGACATGTTAGTACTCCTTCATAAAAGAAATAAGAAAGTATTAAAAAGAAATACTTAATGCTCATTAATACTTAATCTTTATTTACCAAAATAAAGATAAGCCTAAGTAATAATGACTCCTAAAGGCTAAAACCTGTGTCTAAGCTGTAAGAATCACAAGGCCTCGAGCACCCTTACTTGGATTAAAATTCTCCTTGAGATGCGCGGGCAAGTCACCTTGCCACGGACTTTAGTTTTTGAAGAAACCTTGCTGCGCAGTGCGTGAACGGTGACATTCTAGAGGGGGGACTTACCCCAAACATCCTTTGGTAGTATAGACAAAACGTAGATGTAGACGAAGAAAAGAAAGCAAGATCAAAACATTATACACCACACATTAAACACTAGGTGACTAGAGGGCTGAGGCGATTGACCGACAATGAAAAATCTAGATTACTAGATAGACGAAGAAGCTGGAGTCATTAGCTTTGCCTCTCCTCCATCGCCAAGATTCTCCACTTCCATATCCATGGCTTCTCCCTCTTCTCTCCTCTCCAACTCCACCTCTCGCTTCCTTTCGGCCTCCCCCCTCCCTTCCTCCTTCCCCCCCCCCCAGCTACACAACCCGAAAGCTTCCCTCTCCCACCTTGGTTAGGTGGCAACTTGCCTCCCGCTCACCGTGTGATATGGCCATGCATGCTTTCTCGCATGTAACTTTAGATCAATAACGTGACGACCCATAGAATTCGATCCGGAGTTCGCGCTTCTAACTCACTTTGTTTCTTTTGTAGTCTGGTCCGGGTTGCACATCTGAGACGTCCCCTACAATATCAATTTAACGGACCTTTTTCCTATATTTGAGTCCTCTATCCTACTATAAATGATTGCACGTAGTAGGATGATTGCACAGCTACCTCCTGGAACATTGACCTCTCGATATATAATAGGATTAGCAGAGGACTATTTTTCTCATGGAGTATGTATGAATTTGCTAGATCTCCACTCACGTATCTGAGCAATATTTGAAAGTTTTGACCGCAAGTGAGCACTAACTTCTCCGATGTATTCTCCTTCTCCGGTCCTACACCAGAGGCGATCAATGGAAGGTTGGCCATGCTCGGATTTTCAGCGGCCATGGGTGTCGAGGCATCAACTGGGCATGGGTTTCTATCCCAAATCACTGATGGTGGTGTACAATGGTTCATCCTCACAGGGTTGTTGATTTTTGTAGCATCGCTGATACCCATATTCAAGGGGGTGACCAAGGAAAGCAAGGCGGGGCCTATAATGTCAGCTCAAGCAGAGACTTGGAATGGCTGGGCTGCTATGCTAGGGATGGTATCGCTTGCAATCACTGAATATTTCAGACAAGGGCCACTTACCGTAACCCATGGCACCTTGCTTTCCAAGAGCAGCTTGATTCTCCTCAGGTCTGTATCGTCGACTGGATAGTAGCGTAGCACCTCCAATCTCGAGTCTTGAACTTCTAAAGCAAGGCTGCTACCTCACGAGTCACCGCCAGTCTCCATGCTCCAGTCTCCAGAGTTCACCCAGCACCGTTCCACCGTTCAACTTCAGTCTTCCAACCTGCGCATAGCACCCGTCCTCTGCTTATCTGCAAGCAGCAAGAAATAATTGAATCATTGTAATATATGATTCAAGCCTCAAGGCTCAGGCTTGACAATTAACGACTAGGAGTAGTTCAGGTGAAGGATTTTGGTCATCTTCTTTGCAGTAGAAGCAAGCGATCTCTGCATCTCAAGAGCTTCGTTTGCAGGTCTAGTACCTTTGAACCCACCTTGATGGAGCTACAACGTAGAGCAAAGAGAGGGGAAAATATGTGCAAGGACCTACTAGTGTGTGCTTATCACAATGCATTACGTTATGGAAAGAAGTTGGTCGTTCTTGTAGCTGCTAGCTAGGTAGCGATGGTAGACCTTCACGCTCCTTGGCAATGACTCACGAGCACTTCACGCCTCCAAGCTCCACCTTCTAGTGTCCACAATTCGCAAGCAGCATCAGCGAGCACTTCAAAGTTCACGCCTTCATGAGATCCCGATCCCCAGGACCCAAAGACTTGCAAAAAATCCAGTCACTCGTGAGAGCGGTGAATAGATTATAGGTTGTACTACGTACTATGTAGCAGTGATTCATGAATAGAATATAGGCATTGGGCAGGCCTCTTCACTTACACTATATAGGGCTAGCCATCCTTTGTCGCTGACGGGAAGGAAGACGAAAGCACAAGTAACATGCAAGGAGAGTCAAGAGTAGAGAACTCATAGCTCAAAGGAAACACATGCAAGGAGAGTTGAAAGGAGAGAGGACCTCAGGAGAGAGTCGAGAGTAGAGAACTCACAAAAGTGAGAAGGAGGAGGAAGAAAAGTGAGCAGAGGGCAGGACTCAGGAGGATTCGAGGTGAGGAGGAAGTCCTAAGAGATAATGTTATGAGAAATTAGTATAATAATACGATTTATTAGAAGGTCCATTGGATCCTCAGCTCTGGATAATAATATGATTTATTAGAAGACCCATTGGAACCTCAGCCCTTCTTTTGATAATCTCATGATTTAGTCACTCTTCTCGCCATGAAGGGTTAAATAATTGAAGATCCCTCTTCTTCTGATAGCTAAAATTTTTTACACTCCTTCTCTGAAGAGCAAAATGGGCTCAAAAGGGTCCCGAAGGCTTCAAATTTGTGGCTTGGTTCACATACATAAAAGACCAAACATCAACACTCCCTCATCACTCAATGGTGTACATTATACAAAGAAAGTTTCAATATTCTCACAAGGCAAGGCTTTTAGGATACGTCTACTGTGTTCTCCAAGAAATAGTTAACAATCCCAATTCCATAATGTTTTGATGTTGAATCCTTGGGTTCTTTCCAATGTAATGGGAATTTGATCATCAAAAAATGTAATCATGGGATCATCCTTGGACTACTTTAAGATTTAGCATCGAATCTGCATACTCCAAGGTTATGTAGAAGGTTATATATAGGGTAAGGTGGTACTCTTTTTCCACTTTAAAGTGGTCAAGTTTTGTCATGCCCAAAAGGTACACAAGTGGGAGAAATTTTGGAGATTCAAACTGTACTTGCTCGGGAGCAATGTAGTAGAAGCTTGCAATAACATCCTGTAGTAGAATTGTCCTTAAGCCCATTACACATTCAAATGTTCTTTCAAACACACTTTATCCACTTTACAGAGCTTGACATTAGGTTACTAAATTACCACTATCTCAAAGCATAGCTTAAAAGATACAATTTGAGTCCTCTCTCTTTCTCTCTGTGTGTGTGTGTGTGTGTGTGTGTCTCACTGAATCCAACACCAATATCTACTTATCATGACTGCGAGGGCTAGTCAGCACATTAAAACTTTGAGCTACCCATCAACAAATTGTGACTGCTCTTACACATCATCCTAGAAGAGACAATATTTAAAAAATAACTTTTAATTTGGATCTGAGAATAAATACACCCTACCTGTTAATTTAAAAACGGTGTATAAAATTACCCCTGCTATAAATATATTTCTGTAAGTCTTGAGAATTAAAATACCCCTCATTTTGAACTCTCATAGTATACTTACATTTCCCAGATGGACCCCCCGAGAATGTTGATGACTCTACGGCTCTAGGGCCACATCCCCAAAATGTCTCTAGACACTCTACAATAGACTACCATTTAGCAAAAACACCACGACTCCACATGGGTGCATGGGAGCCAACTATACGACCAATATAATCAAGGCAATAGCACATTTTGGATCATACAGCATCACAGTTAGCAATTGCAACAATGGTCACAATTATTTGCTAGCATCATTAGGGGAGAATCGGGGTCTCAAAAGGGCCTCAAAAGGAATGGATTAGGGAATGCTTAGTGGGCTAATGCAAGGGGCTTGGAGGGTCCCAAAGAGGCCTAACCAGCCCAACCTAAGTGGGTTAAGCCCACATTTGACCCCACCTCTCCCCCCATCAATGAGGGGAGGGGGACACTTTTTGAAATTTGAATTTAAAATTTTGAATCTCCCTCCCTCTCTCTCTCCCTCCCTCCCTCCCTCTCTCTCCCTCCCTCCTCCCTCCCTCCCTCCCCCTCTCCTCCTCCTCCCTCTCCCTCTCCCTCTCCCTCCCTCCCCCTCCCTCCTCCTCTCTCCTCCTCCGTCTTGCTCCTCCTCCTCCCTCCTCCCTCTCCCCTCCTCCTCCTTCTAGCTCCTCCTCCCTCCTTCCTCTCCCCTCCTTCTCTAGCTGCCCAGGCTCCCTCTCCTCTGCTCCTCACTCCTGCAGAATCTCTCCCCTCCTCCTGTAGCATCTCTCCCCTCCTCCTCCCTTCTACAGCAGCTCCTTCCCTCCTTTCTACACATGTCGCCCTACTCTCCTCCTCCTCTTCCTCTTGCCCTCATCTGCTTCTCCTCCTCCCTCTTCCTTGCTACTCTCTCCCTCTCATTGCCCCATCTTTGCCAGCTCTCCCCTACATTTTAGCTTGCATCACTGATACCTCTCTTTGAGTACTCATGGCACCATTTAAGGACATATCCAACAAGTACCATGTGAACCTACAACTGGAGGTAGAATATGCAAGCACACACTCTTTGGGATATAGTGGAACTCTTCAAAGTGTGCTCCACAGGCTTCCATTGCAAGGGAAGAAGCATCTTGACCTTTGGGTGGATGGAAACTTGTATCCTTTAGACCCTGCCACTCAAAAGAGTCCTCCTTTTCATACAGTGCATGATGTTGTTCGGTTTGTTGGCAAGGGACATGCTAGATTGCTTGGTTATTGCAATCGATGGAACCATTCTCAGACATTGGCTATGCAAACAAGCGAGGTGCAGAGAGCCCAAGCAGAAGAACTTGCACATTTGGGAAATATTACTATTGTGCCAATGCATAATAGTATGTAGGATCTCTAATTGCAAAACAAAGAACTCAGTGACAAAGCATATGCACTGGACTTGGAGCGACATGAATTGGAAGAATCAATCCAGAAGCTTGTTGAAAGCAAACAAGATTTGGAAAGGTCTTATCTATGGCCAAGTTCAACGTGCTGTGGAGAAGGAATGAGAGAAGTCGATAGAATGAGTACGAAAGTTGAAGGGAACACCTTTGGGACTGAAGGAGAGGAAAAGACAATTGCAATCTATGGATGCATTGTCAACCAATAGTGGTGCCTAAAAGAGGAGAATACGGGCTGCAAGGTTAGTTCCCCAACTTTTCAATGAAATTTCTTACTCCAAAATATTTGTGGTGTTGCATTCTTTCTACTAAGACTCATTTGTACTCTACTTTAGGAATTTCATGGAGGATGTGATGGGAACAATGGAAATGGATGATAGTGATCCTTCATATTTTCTAAGAAGTTTAATAAAGCCAAGTGATGTCATGGAAGTGTTGAAGGACCCTAGACAAAAAGGGCTACGTAAACAAGTTGCTAATTCAAGGGCCTCATCCAAGCAAAGGAGGTGCTTGGAGCTTGTGATGCTATTGGTGTAAGTCATGAAGCTTACAACTCTGTTTTTAAAAATTTCAAGTTTGCTATGGAGGAAAAGTATAAGATATCTACAATGCCATTGCCAACACCATCGTCTGTAAGGCTTGAATGTCAAGAAACAAACCAATGTGCTAGAGGAAAGCTTGGAGGATATCATTGTGTAAGTGGCACAATGACTTAGAAGAGTAAAAAGAAATCTGGCATCCAAACGTTTGAGATGAATGCTTTCAACAATGTTTACATGGATGTAGAGAATTTGTAGAGAGCCATGGTCAAATTCTATGGGATGAGAGAAGAAGGTAAGAGAAATTCCCTCTTTGCATTCAACTTTATTTCTTTTGATTTCTATATCCTTACTGAATTTCTCTTTCATTGTATAAATGGCAAGCTAGTATTTGTTATAAAAATGGATGAAGCTCAGTTGGTAAAAGAGCAAAAGCTAGAGAGGGTGAGCATTTGTATTATGAATGATGCCTTGCATTTTGCTCAAGGGGATGAGGAAGTTGAGTAGGGTTTCTCAGTCCAATCTGAGAAGGACATATGGTGGCTTGCAACCTTTGAGACCCCAAAGGAGTGCCACGAGACATTGAAGTGGGTTTTGGAGAGAACTGGCATCCCATATATTATTCGAAGACAAGAGGTAGGGCAAACATTAATTGTGGATGGGCATGAAACGTTTCAAGTTGAATGGCATCTAGCTGGTGATTTGAAGACCCTCAAGTCCTTGTATGGTTGTGATACAAGTGTAGACTCAAAATGGACATGCTTGTATTGCACCCACTCTCAAGAGATGCAAAAGGGAAGCCTACAGTGGGAAAATGGCATCCTTTCTTGCAACCAAAGTGCAGCTCTTGATTGTTACAAAAAGGATCCTAAGTGGGACCCCATTCTACCAATTCCATTGGAGTAGGTACACATGTGTACTTTGCATGTTGAACTGCATATAATTGATAAGTTACTCTATCTCCATCTAGTTTATGCTTGGAATTTGAGGCCACAGCAAGTATCTGCACAATGCATTGCAAAAGCTGAAGAACTACTCTCACTAATGGGACTTCATGGAGGCAATGTGAAGCTTAAGCAGGATAAGAAACAATCAGGAAAGACACAAAATCTTCCTGCTAAAGTGTCCATGGGTGGAGGAAAGGCAAGGAGGTTCTTGTCCAACCACAATGCTGATAAAGAAAAACATACATTGGCTCAAAGCACCCTACATTGGGAGTACTGGAAAGATTTGTGTGAGTGCACCACAAATCAAGCTTCACATCCACGAATTGCTACTTTAAGCAAAACTGTGGACAAAGCTTGATGCATTTATAAAGTTGCTTAGACAAGGTCAAACAGATGAGCTTTATTATGAGAGATTTAAGATAGCATTGGGAGAATTCATATCATTGATAATCCTCCTTAGGTTGAAATTTTGTGCTTTAAACATGAGTTAGTTTATGTTTCTAATACAATATTTTTCTTTATAGCATATTCTTTATGCACATGCACCATGGTTTGTGGAGCAATGGGGCCCTCTGTCCATTTGGAATACTCAAGTAATGGAGAAATCACACTATAGAGCAAAGGTAGCATACTTCAAGAATACAAGGCATGGGGGTGGTATTGCATGAAGCAATGCACTACACAAAATGTTCGATTGGTTTTATAGATGTCTAGAGGCTAGGACTCTCAAGCGCGATAAGGTAGAGGTCTCAAGTCTCACAAAAGTGGTTCAACATGTCAAGAAGACAAGGAGATGTGCTTCTTGGAAGTCCTCAATAGGGAGCCAAGGGGTTGCGCTTTGGTTGCAACGTAGAGTCAAATAGGGGAGGCATTGGGTCCTAAGAGAGCCCCAAATGTAAAATGTTTGATGAATAAAGTTAACACTATTTTGAGTCAATTATAGATTCCAAAATTCACAAATTTGTTTGGAAATTATAGAATTGCATGTGTGACATGGCAAGGTAGAGGGGTGAGTGGGTTGGGAGGGAGGGTGGTGAAGATTAAGTATTATCAAACTGGCGACAAAAGACTAGGGGGGAGGAGTTGCACTTAAAAAACCCTAATTTAAAAGAAAAATCCTAAAGTGCTTTAAAAAAGACTATATAAAGCACTTTAAAACCCTAAAATCCCTCATTTCTATGGCACGAGTTAAACAAAGTGCTAGACCCACTAGACACCATTTAGATGCTAACTGTTGTCCTCCTCACAACCGCATGGCCTCGGAACACACTGCAAGCCCCAGTGGCCAAGAGGGCAATGATCATCAGGGATCTGAAGGCAGTTCTCATCATCAGGAGTCCAAGCAATGCAAGTCCCCACCATCCAACTCTTATGGGAAATCCCAGGGATCTTAGCACCATGAGGAATCCTAGCACGATGAAGGATCCAAGCATGATCAGGGGTCCTCTCAGTCCTTCCACACAACTAACCGTGGAAGTAGAGAGGTCTCCCAAGAGGGGCAAAATAGTCCAGTTAATCCTGATCAACTGCCCCTCCCTCCTCTGTGGGGTCCTGGCATGGAGCATCTAGACCAACAAGGGGAGCAAGAAAGGAAAAGAGAGGAGATGGAGAGATTATAGGGGCCACAATAAGAGGAAGTATTTGGCAGGCTCACAGATATAATGAACCTTGGCCCCAATCCTCCAACCAAGCAGACCGCACGAAAGAGCACTATCAGCCCTCTGTGCCTTGATATTATCAGATATGAGGAGCCTCTAGTACGAGCTGAGCAAGAGCCTCAACCTCTGCTGTCTCATAGCCTCATGAAAAGGAAAAGAGACCAAGGACAAAGCAGACCCCTAGGCACAACAAGCCACCTTGAAGGACCCACCAGACACAGGAAGAGGAGTCTGAAGAGGTGGTTGCAAGGGAGGAGAGACAAAAGAAGTTCAAAGCAGACAAGCAGCCATGGAGCCATGTCCAGAGGCCAGTGCAAGGTCCCCCAAAGATTAAGAGGTGCAAAAAATTAGGCGTGAAGCCACTTCAAGAGATTCGCAAGTTCCAAACCACTGTGGACAATCTCATTCCCCGTGCACCCTTCCAGCGTGTTGTACGTGAAATAGCACATCATTACAAGAGTGATGTTCATTTCACTTCAGGTGCTATGGGAGCAATTTAGGAGGAAATGGAGTAGATGATAGTAGGTCTTTTGAAGACGCGGACTTATGTGCTATCCATGCCAAAAGAGTAATAGTGATGGACAAGGACCTTGCACTCACCAAACGCATCTGCTCCAATACCTCCCTTAGGCCCTAGATGTTGTTTAGGTTCATTTGGTGTAACCTGAATCATTTTGTAAATCTCTACCCTTTGAGGCCATTGAATAAAAGATAACTTTATGTTATATTACTGTTCCCATGTTATTATACATGTTACGTGATGCTTTTCATTAGTTTATGCAAGTTCAGTGTGAATTTGAGTGGTCAAATGATGTTTTTTCACCGTGGTGCAGAGGCAAATGTGTTCGGCATCGCATTTTTGGGCTCTCCGCGTGATGTCGAAGACATTTGCCTTCTGCTACATGGTGAGATTCTTACAAGATTGCTCATAAATGACCATTATAGCACAAATATTTATCTGATAGCATGTTTTTGAACAGTATAAAATGAAAATATTAATGCCAACAACAATTAAAGTTACAAAATACAATGAGAGTATAAAATAAATTTTGTAAAAGAACACAAAATGGGGCACTGTATAAAAAGTATATCTGTATTCATATAAAATAAAATTTCTATACAATAAGGCTTCATAGCCTTTCTCTCTTCTCTAAAACATTGAGAACATCGGGCTTTGAATTCCCGAATACACTCCTAGCTCTAAACCTAGTCAATAGAGATTCAACGCTCTTGTCGTTGTTGGCCAGGGACATGGCTGCTGCTGCCAATGCCATACCTTGAAAATTGGTTCCAAAGGCATTGTGACCAATCACTCTTGACAAGGCCTTGCACTTAAGGAGGTCATCAATGCCATGTGGAGAAAACTTTTTGTGGATAACCACAAAGCATCCTTTTGCTTGGCCAATGTAATGTGCTAGTGAGTGATCTTGGCTGAAGCTACTGCGAACAAGGCGTTGCCGAGATGAGAATAGTTCGACCTCAAATGCCTCCTGCAATAGTCCAACATTACATTAGAATTCCATTAAAGCAAAAGTATACCAAGAGAGAAGAAATTCAAAGCTCATAGTTTCTTACCACTATGGAATCATCATGCTCAATCCCTTCCTCTTTGTCAATGAGGATGGATCCAGAGGCCTCCTACTATCTGGAGTGAGATGTGGAGGTTTCTTCTGGAACATCAGGTAGGTCGGAGTAGATTGATGTCTCTGCATCTTTGATTTGGGCCAGTGTTAAAGCAAGAACCTCTTCTATTGAATCATCTGCTCCTGAAAACCTAGGTTCTTGCATAGTCGTGTCCACCTTGTATCCACATAGGACACCAAGAGCTTCATCCTCTTGGAGACCAAACATAACCTCTATGTCATGGAGAAAGAGGTATTGTTCTCCATCGACAAGAAGGGGAGCAAGAAACCATATCATTGTTGTGGGGTCAATAGAGGTGGTGCCCGAGGTGGATGGAATTTGAGAAGTAGAATGGGGTTTAGGAGGTCGTTGGAGCACTTCCAGGGCCAATGTAGCTTCCCGCTCTTCAGCTTCTTCATCTATGGGTTGTTCATTGTAGATGTTGGGCTCATCTATAGAAATAAGAGGATCGGAAAGGGCATTGGAAGGGTTAGGGCTTGAGGTTGAGGCCTCCTCTTCCATTTGTCCCTCCTAGAGAAGGAAAATAAAGGTCATTTCCTAGGATAGGAACCTATTTCTTGTGTTTCTGACAACTCCACATGGTAGGAGGTCATCAGTGTCCACCTCCCTAAACCCTAGGGGTGTGAGCTGTGGGCTTGAAAGCGATCTAAACGCTTCACGAACCTAGGTTCTTGATGAACAAGTACTTCAAATAATCAATTGGGACCCATCTTTTTGTAGACTCATCAAGTTGATATGCAAAACTCATGATGTAGTCTTGCATGTACTTGATGAGGTCTTCAAAATGTCTCGGGCTCCCAAGTAGGTGCCTAGGACATCTTTGCTCTTATCAAAGATTGGAAATAACTCCTCCTCTCTATCAACTAATGGAGTACGGGAGATGAAATTGTGGAAGGCAGACCTAGCCAAATCCATGGTAGTTTGGTAGCTAGGAGAAGTATGGCTATGATAGTGAAACTTTAAAACTAAAGTAACTTTATAACCTATATATACCCAAATGTTCTAAATATAAAAAATAAAAAGAATTATAAAATTTTTGGGAAAAACTTGACATTGACATGAAACAAAACCATTCAAAACATCAAAATTAATTGCACCACTATTAATTGGAAAATGTCAAAATCCACAATTGTTCCACCCCACATTGTTTACAATCCTCAATATTGCAGGAGGGATAAAAGTAACACTATGCACGAGCTTCTCTGCATGCTTTCCTACCTTTTCACCATTTAAGGTAAAGTGAAAGGACTCAAACATGCCATCCTCCATGACCAATAGGTATTCCCGCACATCCCTGAGAGTCCACTGTGATGTGACAGTCACATTCTTGACATCTCCTAATGAGAACCAATACATAAACTTACCCCTGTATTATCATCGTCGTTAGAGTCAAGGAAGAGCCAATTGCCACCTGTTTTCTTCTAGTGCCTATATTGGAAAGCAAAATATAACATTTGGTAGGAGATGTGGTACTTGACAACCACATTGTCCTTATATACATAGCATTGAAACAAATCACCCTTTTGTTCACCTAACTGCTTCCCCAATTCACCCCAATCAACCACACTGGTTCAAGACAATCACATAACTCCTATTTGATGTGAACCATCTCAGTGACATATTGCATGATGTTCCAACCACCAGGCTGGTTTAGGACAATCACATAAGTTCAAGCCAGCCTGGTTTGAAAATTGACTAGTATACAAACCGAACTAGCCCAAAAATTAAACTTAAATAATCTAACTACTATCAAAAACAGCAATTTCTAAAAACTTGTATATTGATGTTGAAAGTTTGTATGCCCTAATAAATATAAACATTTAAAATATTCGTCAGGATTTAAAACTTTTATGAGAAAAAATTTAAAGTTTCACTAGCATTTACATCTTTTACTTTAAAACTCAAATGGAAATATATAAAATTCTACCATGTTCTATCAATATTGTGAAACTAAAAAAACTAGCTTGATAAACTTTTGCCAAGATTTTATATTAATATATAAGTATAGCTTTGATAAAAACATCCATGACCATGCTAGCCATCAGTTAGATAATAACAATATATTGTTGTTTCTTTCTGTTGCGAAATATATTGTTGTTCCAACCACCGGTGTTGGCTCTTTCCCACGGCTTCCGTAGGAAGAGAAAGCTATTCTTAGTATGTAGGGTTCTGAGGCTTTTTGTCACCTATAGATATATGAATGTTGTTGTTTATAGTAAAGTGTAGCTTAGGACCTCGAGTCATATTCTGGTGAGAGACGCAGGATTAAGAGGAATAAGCGAACATAGTGCATGCATGTATGAAAGGGACGTGCATCATCAGGATCGAGGTAATGAAGTCTTTCACCTTCATTGGGGGTTGAAGTGTTTAGGAGGAGTTTAAGGGTTAGAGGGAGGTTTAGGGTGTAGAAGGAGGTTCCAAGGTTTAGAGAGAGGTTCCATAGTTTAGAAGAGGTTCAAGGGTTAGAAGGAGGATCCAAGGTTCAGTGTAGATTACATGGTGGAGAACTCATCTCCCTCATAGATCATGGAGGTCAAGGGTTGGGAAGTAAGGGCTTAGGGGGAGCATAGGAGTGGGAGAGGAAGAAGGTGGAAGAGCATGGGGAGAAAGAGAGAGAGTAGAAAGGAGGAGGAGAAGGAGGGAGGAGGAGGAGGAGGAGGGGGGAGGAGGAGAAGGGAGGAGGGGGAGGAGGTGGAGGTGGAGGGGGAGGAGGAGGGGTAGAGGATGGGTTGCAAGGTTGGAGGAGAGGGGAGGAGGAGTTGCAAGGTTAGAACATGCTTTTGGATGTGGAGTGCAAGAAAGCATGGACACTTGAGACAATTACTTGGAATACCAAAGTAGAACTCAAGACAATGCCCCAACGAGTGTGGGCCTCATTCCATTATGGGGTATTTATACAAGTTGGAGAGCTTCTCTCTCTACATGTAGGAATTGTAAGACATTCTCTCTCTACATGTAGAACTTGCATATAGAAGTTGCATGTCGGAGTTGCAAGTTGCATGTAGGAGTCACATATTGCATGTAAAACTCACATGTTGCATGTAGTAGTTGCATGTTGCATGTAGGAGTTGCATGTTGCATGTAGGAGTTGCATGTAGAACTCGCATGTAGAACTTGCATGTAGAACATGCATGTAGGAGTTGCATGTAGAACGCGCATGTTGCATGTAGGAGTGAGGGGGAAGAAGAGAGAGTGGAACCTGTCACAAACCCCTTTGATGAGTAGTATGCTACTGGCCCTGAGTTTTTTTGTTATATATTTTGAATGCTAAAATTGAGGACTTTGAAAGTGTTATTTAGCATCTTTATAATATGGTAGATAGTGAAGATTTACAGGTGCCTTTGAATCAAGAAAGTACAAATTTTGATGCTTTGGATAGTGTTTGTAAGTCCTTGATCTAGCAATTGATTTTTTCTGCTTTTTGTTGGTAGCGAATTGTCTTTTGTATAACACATAAGGATGGCAAGTCCTTCTTATTGGAAATTATTTTCATTGTTCCACTTTGACTTACTTTCCTTTGAAATGTATGTTTTGTTGTAGTTTATTACCATGCTATGCAGAAAAAATGGCAAGATTCATGACAGCCGACAAGAGATATGATGAGTGCCAATTAGATAAACCACATGCGCACAGCTACTTTCTTGATGATGAATGTCAGGGGGATAAGAATATGGTTTAAAACACCATTTTGTTCATAGAATGATAATTGTTGTGGTGAACCATGGACACATTTGGAAAGTTTTGGTCTAGTGCATTTTGCAGGTGAAGTGGTATTTCAATAGTCATCTATGTTATGAGTTTGTTAATTAGTTTATGAATAGTGAGGCACCTTTTTGCAATACTAAAATAAGACAAAACACTATCTAATTAAAGTGCATAATGAAGCAAAACAATTTTCAACCACCGCACTGGTTTAGGACACTCACAATTTCATCTATCAGGCTAGTTTAGGACAGTAAAATTTCAATCATCGAGCTAGTTTAGGACATGTTTAGGATAGTCAACCCTCGGGCTTGTTTAGGACATTCAACCATTGGGCTGGTTTAGGGCTCATTTAGGAGGATAGTCATATTTTATACCATCGGGATAGTTTAGGATACTATCACAATTTCAACCATAGGGTTAATTTAGCTTAACGGTCTTAACTTCACATATTAGACAATAACAAGTATATTTCTTTTCATTTCTGAATTTAACAATTAGAAAATAACAAAATATTGCTTTTCATTTCTGAATTTCATAATTTCAATCACAATGTATGTCAGTAACTACTTGATGTTTGTCGTGAACTGTTTGTCTTAAACTAGCACCGAGCTGATTTAGGACAATCACAATAAGTCCAAGCTATCTCAGTCTAGAAATAGTGGTATATGACCCAAATAGCAGGAAATTAAATTTAACGAATTTAAGTACTAAGAAACACAATAATTTCAACCACCCGACTGGTCAATAACTAATGTTAGTTCAACCACACTGGTTCAAGACAATCACATAACTGGTGATTAAGCTAAAGAGCCACGGTTGCATGATGTTCTAACCACCGGGCTGGTTTAGTAAAATAATAAACAAGTAAACTATCCCAAACCTCAATCACAAACAACCACTGGCCTGGTTTAGGCACCACTGACCTGCATTTTATCTAGCATGTGTATGATGTGCTCCTCAAACACCTTGCATCCCATCCTCTTTTTATAGATGTCCTTTCTATTTGGAGAAACTCTCGTATTTTTGTGCCAAAACGCCATCACTGTAGTAATGACTTCTGCACTTAGGTTGTCTCTCCTTTTCTTACATTCTATTAAAGCCCATAGACTTCTCAGATCGGGATGATCATGCATTGCTTTTTCTCTACATTGAACCACTAGAGCCAATTGGTGTAAAGAATAAGGGAGAGAGATAGGAGACTCAAGTTCAGCTTTCTTCACAACACACAAAAGAGAGAGGACACAAGGTTGGAGGGTGAAGCCTTTCTTCACTTTTGCACACAACAACAATACAATAGAAGAGGGAAATACCCTATATGTCAAAACCTAGAATACGTGGTTCATATGTGAACCCAAACCGAAAACATACGTGGTAGTCTAACTACACCACGAGTTCAACTAACATAGGCGGTGACATAAATGATAGTCATCCAGGAGATATGTCGGGGATAGAGCTTGATATCTCAACACTCCCCCTCAAGCTCAAATCCATCTCACGTACACCAAGCAAGCTCCTAAATCTGCGAAGCTTCTCGATACCCAATGCCTTCGTAAAGATATCAGCCACCTGCTCCTCAGTGCTGACATAGACAAGATCAATCTCACCAGCTAGAACCTTCTCTCTCACAAAGAGATAATGCACCTCAATGTGCTTCGTTCTAGCATGATAAACTGGGTTATTAGCAAGCATGATGCTGCTAATGTTGTCACAATGAATGACAACTGCTGCATGAACTGACTGTCCCATATCTGCAAGTAGCTTCCGTAACCAAGCTACCTCACATGCAGCCATTGCTGCACCCCTGTACTCAGCCTCTGTGCTCGACAAGGCAACTGTTGGCTGCTTCTTGCTGCTCCAACTGATGGCACCACTCCCAAGGGAAAACATAAAACCACTAGTAGATCTCCTGTCTGAGACACTACCAGCCCAGTCAGCATCTGTGTATCCATGTACCTGTAATGCACACCCAGCTTCATAAAACAGTCCATAATGCAATGTGGACTTCACATACCGCAGTATGCGCCTAGCCGCATCCAAATGTGGCTTCCTCGGTGCCTGCATAAACTGACTCACCAGCCCCACAGCATAGCTCAAATCTGGTCGGGTTATAGTCATGTAAATCAAGCTACCTACTATGCGCCTGTACATAGTAATATCTTCAAGAAGCTCACCTGACTCTGCATTGAGCTTCACATTCTGCTCCAATGGAACAGAGATAGGCTTACAGCCTGTCATCCCATATTTGGACAGCATGTCCAAATATCACTTGTTCGACCTTGGTGCAAAGTGCAATGGCTACATTCGGTTGGGCATTTGGTACATAGTGTATATCCTCCCCTCTTTGTTCTGCCCTATTCTTGTTGTCTCTTTGTCTGACCATTTAGTTTGCTTTCTTGAGGCATTCATTCTAGGCCTTAGTTGTATCCCTGAGATGTTAATTCTAGGGTCAACACACATGCATGTGAATTGCAGACAAGCCTATGTATACATCTTAGGAAATGCAAACATGCACATGAATACATTAAGGCATGCATATGGTGTCTTAATATTTCAGATTTCCTTAATAACCTCAAGCTATATGAATGCTTTTTTGCCCTGCAAGGGTCCTATGGGGTGAACCTAATTAGTTCATGATAGTCAGGTCCATGGATTCTCACTTTTTCCATTGTGTTTGGTCAACTTGAATTAATGAGTTAGTGGTTAAGTTAGAGGTTAGTGTGTGTTTAGGGATTTAAAAGGATGATTAGGCTTTGGCTCTTTGTCTTCTAGTGGACATCTTAAATGCATTTGTCTTGTTGGAGGCTTGGAGTGTGCTTCGACCAAGATTTGCTATGCGCTCAGAACTAATTTTGGGAAAGGAAGTGTAAATGCATACTCTTCTCATGCAGATGGTTTATGGGATCTCCTATTCTTCATTTATGTTTGGTGATTCTCATAATTTGAGGTTTTCCAAATGTTTATGTAGGATGAATCTACAAAGTACAGGTTTTCTTCTCTATGAACATGGCAAACATGATGAAGATTATGAAGATCAAGAAATCCTTGTAGTGTAATCATGTTCATAAATAGGTTTTAGATGCATTGCCCTATTTATTAGTAGATCTATTCTTGGATGTGTCTATTAATGAGAGGCTACATTGAAATTTATTTGGGGGTTCATCATATTAGGCATATGATTAACTACTGTGATACAATGTAGATAAGCATGATTCCTATGATGCATGGATCTTCCCCCCCCAAATAAAAAGAGGGTTTATATTAAAAGGTCAAATATATATACATCTGTCTTGAAGAACTTTTATCAAGAACAACTTCTCAGAGCAAGATCACTACATTCATGCAAAAATAAACAACTGCTCAACAAGATCCGAAACAATAGGAATGGGATCAGCAAAAACGAGAATAGCAGGAATGGGAACAGTAGGAATGGGAACAATAGATTACAAGGCTTCATCTTTAACAGCCATAGCAGGAAAATGAATAGTAGGCACTAGAAGAGAAGCACAAGGGTTGCACAGATGTTCCAAGAAGTCTTCTGTTGCTGACAGTGTCTCCTGGCGGACTTTATATGAGACACTGGAAGGGTTCGCATGTGACATCAGTCTCATGAAGGGGCAAGCATAAGAAGGGGTAACCACTTGAGTGGCCATAGGTGCGAGAGTTGGTGGGTGGTGGCAGGCCCCACAGAAGAAACTGGTACTGAAGGGGGGGGCATCAAGGAAAGTGCAAGCAAGGCCGGGATGGAAGTGGGGTCTAGGGTGTGGCTACTCTAAAAAAATTCTTTTTTGCTTCCAGAAGCTCTGCTAGAGCTATAGCTTGATCCAACAGAACTGTCTCTTCATTGACAAATTTCTCCTCAATGGCCAGGCACTCCTAGATTTGGTGGTGGAGTTGATCAATCTTCTGTACATTACCCCTTCATACCTAAAGTCAATCATACGGTTTCAAATAAACTTTTAGTATCCCACAAATCCCCCTAGACCTTGATCCCTCTCTTATTTAGTTTGATGGCTGATTTAAGTTGGTCTTCTCTTAGTGGGTTCGAGCTATAGATAATTGAAAATCAAATCGAATCTTGATTGCTGAAAGTGTTTGGTTTTCTTGAAAATCCCTTCCACTTAATATACGGTCTCATAATTTCCCAGGCTCTCCACATACCTTTCCACAGTGCAGAGCCTTTCGCTACGCAAGATTCTTGACCAAAAAGGATAGAACCTGTGGGTAGATCTTTCTAGTGTCTGCATCAGTCCAGTTTGACTTTCCCCAAATTCTTTAAGATCAGAGTGGCCCAAACTAATTCGGGCTCTTGATAGGCTTTTAGGATCCATTGCGCCACAAAGCATACTGAGGATTTTTCAATATCTACCACCCCTAGACCCCATTCAGATTTGGGAAGTGTGCAAAAGTTCCATCTTACCTTAAAGCTTTTATTTTGATCAAGGGAGCCTCCCCACAGGAAGGTGCAGAAAATCCTATTGAGTTGGTTAAAGTGTTTTTTTGACACTGAATGACTTATTGACATAAAATTCTTAGTTAATAATGCCTAGCTCTCGTTCGTCTTCCAATGCTTCATATGTGAAAGCAAAGAAGAAGAAACAAGTACCTAGATATGTCAATAGAAAGGTAACAAAACTTGTGAAGCGAAAGTCACATAAACCATATTATTATTTTGATGCTAAAAGTTTAGGATTTTCTGATTTTATGGGTTGCAATATGCACTTGCATGGTTGAGACTCATAAGCCAGGCCAAGGTTTTCACACTTGGCAAATGAAAATAAAATTTGTGCTTATGAAAGAGAATTTGTGGGACTTAGTCAAGTCAGGGAATCAATCATCTCAAGAAGGTGAATCCACCACAACCAAAGGTAAAGGGAAGGCAAGTGGCAATTCTTCAACTACACCTGCAAATGCTAAAAAGCTAGAGAAAGCGTATGCAATTATTGCATTAGGTCTGGGAGATAATTATGTGCATCATATTTCAGATTTGAAATCCCCTTTTGAGGCCTGGCATAAGTTAGATGTGTTATTTGGTGCTAGCTCTCATACTCGTAAGTTGAATTTGAAAATTAAGTTCTTTGAACTTAAGATGGATGGAAACAATGTTGCAGCTCATGTTAATACTTTGAGGAGTCTTATGACACAATTGGCCTCAATCAACTCTCCAGTTATTGAAGATGATGCTATGGCTGTGCTCTTGAAGAGTATGCCTCAAGAATATGATGATGTTATGGCTACCTTGAAGAATCTTCCCCAACCCACACTAGAGGGCATCATCAGTGCTGTACAAGAGGAAGAGAGAAAGAACACTTCAAGAATAAGTGAAGTGTACACACAAGCACTTGCAGTAAATTTTTCATCAAAGAGCAAGTACAAGGCATGCAAGCATTGTGGAAAGACCAATCATCTCAAAAAAGATTGCTACAAGATGAATCCTTGCACTTATTGTGGCAAGAACAATCATTCAGAGAAGTTTTGCAATGAGAAATTAGGGGAGAAATAGAATATAAAAGGCAAAAAGACTAGAAAAAAATAGAAAGGAAAATAAAAGGGAATAATTAGGAGTAGATTACAAAATCAAAATAGAAAATTGAAATTAGAAGAAGGTAAGAGAATTAATAGCAATCAAAAATAAGGAAAAAATAAATCAACAAAAGAAAAAGTGAGAATAAAATAGGAAAGAAGAACAAAATGGGGAATAATTAGGGAGGAAAAGAGGAAAAAGTAGGAAAAAGAATTAAAGGAGGGGGGGGGAGCTAGGTTAGGTGGGTTTCGTAGAGTTTGGTTAGGGAAAGCAATAGTGAATAAAATGAGTAGGAAAAAAGTAGTAAAGGAAGGAAAAATAAGAAAAAAGTAGAAAAATAAGCAAAATTTTAGGAAAATAAGGAGAATTTAAGGAAATTAAGATAAAATAAGGAAGGTTAATAGAAAAGAAGAAAATTTCAAGAAACGAGAAAACTTAAAGGAAAAATGGAGAATAAAAATTTAAGGAAATTTAAGTAAGTATCAGGAAAATAAGGAATAATTAAGGAAAATAAGGAAGATAAGAAAAAATATTGATAAGGGAACTAAGGGTAAGTAAGGAAAATAGAAAGAGGGGGGGGGGCGGAAATAAGCGATAGAAAGTGCATGCATGCCTGCGTGTGTGTGTGTACGCGCAAGCGCATGTGCATGTTGCTTGTTGCGTGTGTGTGTGTGTGTGTGTGTGTGATTGACATCTATACAGGCTTATAGATTGATATTACCTCCTCCTTGGATTGCCCATCATGCTAATTCTTTATGGCATCTGAACAAATCATTAGCCTGGTGGAAAGGAAGATTGCAAATGATATGGAAGTTGAAAATGCCATTGAAGCAAAGACTATTCCTATGGAGATGTATTGTTGGTATTCTCCCAGTGGGAGTGAAATTGGCTAAACGACGAATAGCTTCCCCTCTCTGTCCAAGATGTCACCTTGCATCGGAGAGTATTCCGCATTTATTGTGGTTTTGTTCATATTCCAGAGACCTTCTAGATAGAATCTCCTATTTTTTATCTCTCAGATTTCCAGCACACAGGTTCTACAGGTTTCTGGATGTATGGCAAACTATCAGCTTCTTTGTCACAATATTCTCTCTTCTTCCACTGGATCAGATACTGGGCCTTATGGACCCTCTGGCTGCAGTGCATCCAAGCATATCTGAATTCTCCTCTTCAGCATCCTTATGAGTTTTTCAGAGCCTCATTAAGGCAGTCTTTATATGATGCCTTACATGAGGAAGATTTGGATGTTTCTTGTATTCAACTTTTCTTTTACTGTTTCTGATGGATAGGGCTGTAGCTCTATTTTGAGCACGGCCTGGATGTAAATGAATGTTTTATAATATAAGTATCTTGGTTTTACAAAAAAAAAAAAAAGTGTGTGTGTGTGTGTGTGTGTGTGCGCGTGTGTCTGTGTGTGTCCTTGTGTGCGTGCATGCGTGTGTGTGCATGCGCGTGCATGTGTGTGTGCATGCGCAAGCGTGTGTGTGTGCATGCGCGCGCGCGCGCGTGTGTGTGTGTGTGCATATATTTTTCTTCGAGTAAATGCTTCTTAGAGGCCTTGCACATGGGGCATATGGTGCGCCCTTAGAGTGAAAAACCTTAGAAACTACCTTAGATTCCCACCGTGGTACTTCCTAATTAAAAAATTTGATGGCTTTTAGATGATTATGAAGGATCCATGGTTGAATTTAGTAAGGAGCTCTTGGAGCTATTGACATGTGCACAATATTCTTGGGAGCATCCTTTTGAATGTGGAGCTACCACATCAAAAGTGCTCTTGTTCTATTCAACAAAAATGAGGGGAATGATGATAAGAAAAGAACTATGCTTGACAACAACTGCACTTTCCATTTTATCACTTTTATAGTTTTCTCTTGTTATTACAAAACTTAAGGACTACTTTTTTCCCTCAAAGTTATAGAGTTTCCCCTTTCTATCTTCTGGTATTTACTTTTGAGAGAGAGAATTTGATTCTTTCCTTAAGATAGTAGCTTATGAAGGATTAAATGGCTACTATAATGTAGAAGTGCATGCTTACACATCAAACTTGGCCTCCTGGAAAGGGGAAACTTATCGAGTTTCCCCTTCCTATCTTCCAGTATTTACTTTTGAGAGAGAGAATTTGATCCTTTCCTTAAGATAGTAGCTTATGAAGGATTAAATGGCTACTATAATGTAGAAATGCATGCTTAAACATCAAACTTGGCCTCTTGGGAAGATGCATTTAAAATATTTCTAAGAACTTTGAGTATTCAACATGATCTTCGATGGCTTAGGGAGGAGCCCCAAAACACACTGACAGCTTTCATTCTACACCTCGATGATTTGTTTATCACCTTAGCTCTTCACAAGCGCTATGCTAGGATCTGTTGCACCCTCCTGCTACTACCTCTAGCCCACCTTCTCTGGTGCTCTTGTTGCACATCTAATGGCTAGATCTTTGGCTTACTTCTACTGTCCTGCACTACTATTTTGATAGCCAAATGCAACAACAATCTACCCCCCAATGGGGGGTTTGTATAAGGACTAGAGGCCCCCATGTTCTAGCCAACCCATTTAGGCTTTGATCAATCTATATGGCTAGAAACCTAAGTTTCTCAGTATCGATAAACAGTGGGTACTCCTAATGTCCACACCCTGACTTTCTCAGTATCGATAAACTGTGGGTACTCCTGATGTCCACACTTTTGCCATCAATGTTACCTCTCACCTTGAGTATCTCAACACTTTTAGCTCCTATCATTGAATAGAGCTCCAACTGAGCGTCCCAATGTTGCTCCTCCTCATATACTAGAGTATATACCCTCAACACCATTCGTTGCATGGCATGGAATAACATCATGATGCTCAACAAGTGCAACTCTAAAAACATGACACGAAATGGCAAAATTTGGCTAGCACACTAATGCCTAAAGAGGGAAGGAATGTTTGCTTAAGCTAAGGCATCATGGCCTCAGAGGGATCAATTGACATTTCCCCTTTAGTGCACAAAAATTTGTAATTAATGTGTATTGTGCCTCATGTAGATAGCTCACTTGGTTTAATATCAAGGTCGTCACTGAGGATAAAGGTGGCGTGCAACCAATCATAGAGAAGGGCACATATGGGTGGAATCACATGAAGTTGATGGTGTGTACTCTTCCAATATGGATGTCCATACATGAATTCTAAATTTTATTTTAATTTTACTTATGTGATATGCAATAAAGAGGCTATGAATTTAATTTAATATACGTATAATACAAAAGGAAACGAGAAATTATGCATATTAATTACGAGTTTTCAATTCAATTTTTGAATTTTGAGTTTTATTTGTAAAAATATGTATTTTTGAAAGTTAGTTATTTGCCCTATATAAAGAAATTGCGTCTTATTTTCATGACATTGTTTTGAACTCTCTCCACTACCCCACTTCCCCCTAATCCCCATCCTACCATCGTTCCCTAACCCTCCGCCACCCACTCTACCCTACCCTTGGTCTCTCACCCTCTCCCATCCTACCCTTGCTCCCTAACCCTCCCTTTAAGGGGGGAAATGGGAACTATATAGTCCTCTTTAGCTCTCTTAAACCCCCCTACTTGCCAGAGTTCATGGTAGAATCAGCTCATTGAACTGATATTGAGGCAACCAGGAAGGGGTTTTGACAGGAATCAAAAGCATTGAACCAACATGCTATAAAATACAAGGTGGAAGGATAGATGTAGTGATTGAGGACAAATTTCCTCCTGGCTCTAGGGATAGTTGAAGGCCTTGCCACCTATTAATTTTGTGTCTCAACTAGTCCATGACCCAATCCCACCTATCTATGACCCAATCCCACCTATCCTTGATTAAATATCTAAAGCCCATGGGAATGAGAAGCCGAAAAACCTCTCCCTCTTTAAGGATCTCACACCCCTTGTCAAGGATAATTTGGGGGGGAGCAGAATTAGTGCCAAAAACTCCTGTTTTTTCATGGTTGATTCTAGATCCCATTGCTATGCAGAAAAATTTCAAGCATGTTAGGATGCTTTCAACTGATCTGTCATCATTACGTAGGGTGAGATTAGTGTCATGTGCGAATTGTTGGCATACTATCTGCATCCCACTACTGACTAGAATCCCTCTAATGTTCCCATTGTTTTCTTCATCCTTGATAGGCCACCCTAGTGCATCAGCTGCAATGGCAAAAAGGAGTGGGGCTAAGGGGCATCCCTTCCTGATGGATCTTTTAAGGGAGAATGAGGGAGAAATTGACCCATTTACCTCCACCTTAGCTCTAGCCTAGCAGGGGAGAATATCTATGAAAGATATAAAACCTAGACCTGCTCCAATGTCTTGAAGAGAAGACCGTACAAAGCCCCATTCCATTCTATCGTAGGCTTTGTCAAAGTCAAATTTTAAAAAGCATATGTCCTAGTTCATCTCATTTGCGTGTTCTAAGCGTTCCCATAGGGTAAGAATGGACTCTAATATGTGCCTATCTTGAATGAAGCCCTTCTGTTCTTCCCTTATACAATCTTTCATTTTGAATTTAAGTTTGATAGCTTGCGCTTTGGTAGAAAATTTGTAGCTAGTATTAAGCATAATTAATGGTCTCTAGTTCTTTAAAACATCCTTAGGACCACCTTTGGGGAAAATTTTCATCATGCTTGTGTTGATCCTTGGATCTAGGAACCCCTTTGTTTTGGACTCTTGCCAAAGGAGAAGAAGACGTGGGCCAATTGTGTCCCAAAACATTTGATAGAATTAAATTGGGAGACCATCCTCACTAGGGGTTTTGCCTTTTGCCATAGAGGTGATAGCACCTTTTAGTTCCTCTAGGGAGAAGTCCCTGTCCAAAAAGATGGAGTCAAACCTTTGCACCATCTTCCTCCTAACCATACTACACTTTTCTCTCGCTCTGCTTTTCTCAGTGGTGAGGATCTCTGGTCCCCAAGCATGCTCTGAAAATGATATGCGGCAATTTTCCCAATCTCTTCTGGATCGTGGATTAAGCAATCCTTTGCGTCAAGAAGACTCAATCAATTCCTGAACCTATTTTTTCCTAAGGATATCTTCATTGGGCCTGTCGCCTTTTCCTGCCCACCATTCTCTTGTGTGTATTTTGGATTGAGCTGCCTCAATGACTGATTCTATTCTCATTTTTTCTCTGAAAGCCTTGAGCTTTTCTTGTCCATGGGGTGACTTGTCCTCCTCTAAGTCCTTGATTTGTTCCTCAAGTCGGTTGCATCTTTTAGATCTAGCAATATCTGTGTGCTTTTTGATGGCTTTAAGAAAAATACATGTTCAATCTGTAGCCCTAATCCATTTTTCAGTAACTCTGGAGGTGCCCTCGAAAGCTTTATCCCAAATCTTGATTATCTTTTGTTGCACATAGGGTAAGCAAATGAAAAATGGGTTAGCTTTGAACCAAGATTTTCTTCTCTTACCTTGATTCTTATCCAAAGAAATCAGGATTGGTTTATGGTCAGAGAAAGGAAGAGAAACAAGGGCTTCACTCTTATAACAAAGAGTTGATTCTACAATGTCTCTTGAAAAGTAGGACCTATCTATCCTAGCTTTTTTGTGGAGATGTCCAGTTTGATTGTTAATCCAAGTGAAGGAGGTATCTCTTGAGATATCAACAAGCATTGTGGAGTCCTTGAGAGCATTCCATGAAGCCAATTCAATACCCCGGATAGTGTTTCCTAGTCCATTCCATCTGTCTCTCTGGGACTCTACCATATTAAACTCACCTAGAAGAATAGTGTTGTTTTGAAGGACCTTGCCATCCCAAAGAAGAGCTCTTTTCCTTATGGAGTTAGGGGTGTAGATATAGAAAATCTGACAATTCAGCTGAGGATGTCAAAAGTCAACTCCTATCTCAAAAGTTTTAAAAGTGGCGAGAGGGTGCATGATTGCCTGGGTGAGATGAGTTGCTACCCCCAGAACTACACCGCCTCTCCCTTCTTCATGGTTAGTGCAATACCACTATCTTTTGTCTCATCAATTTGATAGAGCTACCAGCACAGATTAGCCCTTGATACTTTAACTTTCGGTAAAGCTATAAAATCCAGTCTAAGGCATTTTGATCCTAACCATCTTTTAAGAATAGCAGGCTTGTTGAGATCATGTGTTAACCCCTGGACATTGATACTCAGGAAAGAGAAGTTGTCTTGCATCATTGGGAAGTATTTTTATTCCGTTTCTTCTTGAACTGATTGGAATATTCTGTGGAGATAAAGCAAAACCTCTTGACATTCTTCCTTTTTCTCTTTCTATTAAGCTAAGTTCCTTTCCTTTAACAACATTACCCTCATAATTAATTTGTGACTTGGATTTCCCCAACCTATTTGCTTTTCTACTTTTGACAATTATAAAAGGAGGACCTTGCTTCTCAATTGTTTTGTGTTCAACTGTTGTGGTTGTACCTCAAAATCTTGCGTAGCAACAACAAATTCTTCTTCTCTCGAACTATCATCCATCTTATCTTCAAGGTCATGATGCATGGATCTTTTGTTTTCTTGAATACTAAAACGGGGAAAAAACCTTATAAATTGCAAGTGATTGTCACATGGTCATTGGATCTCTTGCCTTAAGTTCGGAAATTAAATTGCTATTTGTGATCCGGACACTGTAATGCTCGAGTCAAAAGTTCCATTTTGAGCATTCAATTGCTAGGTGCATTGTGAATTCCAATCTTTCTGTTGCATGCCCCATGCAAACTTGGCTAGGTACAAAACTGGGTCTATCGTGCACAAATCATTTTGTGGATGTAGGCCACTGTGTATTTGCCATAGGGAGGTCATATGGGACAATATCTATGAGTTGGCCTCTATCTGTATTGAATTTGCAATCGATTGTCTTTAAGTCACTATAGCTTTGCATAATCCTCTATTGTATGCATGAGTGGTTTTCGTGTGGGATTTTCAAAACTTGGTATGTATGATAGGGTCATTGACAGTCGATTTTGTCCATTATTTATCTACATTCCCTGGCTATACAGTATTATGTATTTGTCATAGGAGATGATCTCTATGGGTTGGTCTCCATGAGTTGATTTCTATCTATATAGTGTCTACAATCGTCACAGCTCTGGATAACTCTTTATTGTGCTCATGAGGGTTTTTCATGTGGGATTTGAATATGCATGCATTTGATTGTGTTTTAAGGTAGCTCAAATTGGGTTACACTTGCACTGTGCTCCTAATTGTCATTCTGAAAATCATTGTTGTAGTGCTTGTGCATCATATTGTGTTCCAAGGTGCCGCAATCTTATGCTCATGACTAGATAAACCAAGGTTCTTTACGAAATTGGTTCAAAGAGATGGTCTCTAATAGTGGACTTTCTCTGTATCCGTGCATTTGATTGTGTTTGAAGGTTCGTCCCTTGTGAATTCATCTATATTGTGCTTTTGAGTTGGCTTTTGGACATCGTGTTATTAGAAGGACTCTTAGTTATTTGACCTCTGCTAAGGTCAGCCGCAAATAGTTGTTACCGCTCCATCTAGTTTTGGAAAAGGTGGGTCATGCATAGAGTCAAGCGATCTTCTTATATGGTCTCTTTATCATGATGCTATTGGTTTGTGTTTGGAACAAATGGTCTTGATTCATCGTTAACCCTCCTCTTTCTTTGCAAAAGATCGTGGAATGTACACATCTTCTTTGGTGCACTCATGAGCGGATTGATGAAAGTGCAAATATTGTGTTGTGATTAGTCATGCAGAATTCTTGTGAGGGGGAAATCTTTTGGTGAGATTTTTACCATTTCATTTGTTTTTGCAAGCTTTTTTGAAAAATCCATACATGTTTTCTATTTAAAAAAGATGGGGAGGTTAGAAAGGGGGAGGGGGGATAGAGGATATGCTCATTTTTATAGCATGTGGGAGGATAGATGATAGAGGAAATGCTCATTTTTATTGCATGTGGGAGAGGTGGAAGAGTGAATATTATGCACATAGGGGGGGATTATGAGTGCGAGCAGGTTGGGGTAAATGTGGAAAGTGTGTTAATATTCAAAGTAGAAGGGGGGAACTATGGGAGATATGCTCAATTTAAAAGTGCATAATTTGAAAGTTTTGACCTCAAATTTGGATTTCTCATCAAATTCTGGTCATTTTGAGTACCATGACCATATTCTGATAAAAATTAAAATAATGGACCAGCGCAAACTCAGAATAGGCCCAACATTTTGAGTACCAACATGACCATATTCTGATAAAAATTAAAAAAAGAGTTTTTTTCATGAATTCAAATTTGGCCTATTTTGGGCCTATTCTAAGTTTGCGCTGGTCCATTATTTTAAATTTAATCATAATATGGTCATGGTACTCAAAATGACCAGAATTTGATGAGGAATCCAAATCTGAGGTTAAAACTTTCAAATTATGGACTTTGAAAATGAGCATATTTCCCACATGCTCTCCCTTCCCCTTCAATTTAAATAGCACATTCAAAGCAAAAGATTATATCTAAAATTTGCCATGACTGCAAAAAGCAATCAAACAAAAAATCTTGCCTAAATAGTTCACACTGACACACATTAATTTGAGCGCCCTGCTCCCTACTATAAATATGCTATGTGAAATTGAGGGATGATTGGTAGCTCCCAGGCTAGCATTCACAGTGATTAGAGAATTGAGTTTTGACACAATCACATGAAGATATGAAACAATGGTATTGCAAAACCCTACCCTCTGTGTGAGATATTATAGATTCTATCAGTTGCAAAAAATGCTATCTCTAACCTTGAAAGACTAATCATTACTTGAAAATGTCATTGATGACTTTTTTGTCACAGTGTTTTAGACTAGAGGAAGTCAAGATGAACATGGAATTCTGTGGGTTGAAAACACCTGGGCACAATACAATTATAACAATAACAATGAAATAATATCATTCATAGATGAGTACATAACATGTGATAAAACTTATTCAAATGAAAACATGAAAAAAATACAAACCCACAATGGCACGAAAATATGTACTAAAAGACAACATAAAGTTTGTCAATTTCAATACCCTAAGCCACCACTAAATGAAAGAATGATATTTACTCCTTTAGAAGGTAAAGAAATAACAACATATCAGCAAAGCTCAAGAAGATCTTCACAACTAAGAAAGCCAAACATATATTTCATTTGCTGAATGGCTACATCATCTACAAATAGACTTATAGAAATACGTACTTTCATTAGGGTCAAAAATAGCAAAACTTGCATTATTTCTAAAGAATCAACTTAAAGAATTTTTCATAAATGCCTTTCACAAGAAAATTAGCTTCCTTTGGCAATCTAACATGGACATACAATTTATTATGGATCCTTACACAACAATCTCATATTGTACATCATACATTACGAAAATGTATAACACTTTAACACAAAAATTGCTCGATACAATGTGAACATGAATGCGAGAAAACAATTCCCCACAATAAAGACTATGCAAAATGGGCAATGCATTTCTACATGCTCAGCAAATGAGTGCACTGCTTGCTTCATTCATCGCTCTATTGTTGCTATTGCATAGATTCACATGAGAATTCCAATTCATCAATACAAATGAGAAACATAAAAGAGCATTCATTTTGAAACGTAAAGAGCAACTAGCGCTAGAGAACAACTTGACGGAAATTTCATGTGACACTATAATCAACAAGTACATTAGAAGATAACAGGTGGACGACATTCGCCTTTCAACATATGCCTTGTAATACAACCACAACAGTATTGTCTAAAAAAAAAGGAATAAAGAAAAAATTCTCAAATTTGTGAAGGTTAGAAGTTGAGAACCAAGAGCTACTAATCCATGGAGCTTGGAACAAGGTGAATTACATTCATGAGGCCTGCCAATAAGTTTAAGAATGAACCTTGGGAAAAGAAGTGTATGTCATCGAATGGTCCGACAAGTAAGCATACAGTGTTCCCGTTAGTTGGTTTTTTCCTTGTTTGTGTTTGTCCAAATTTGATCCAATGTAGAACCATGTATTATGGTTGGGTAATTTATTAGTTGTTGCATATTTTGATTTTTCACGTGCATGAATAGTTTTTGCATGTTTGCTGTTTTTACTCTATAGCACATGTTGAAGTCTCTGACGATGTATGTTGGAATGTTGGAGCTTAAGTAATTGGCAATGTGGTTTATAATTGTATTCATATATTTATATTTTCTTTTGGGGACTCGTAAATGTTTACGATAGCTGTTGCTTTGAATTGTGGAGATTTGAAAATTGTTAGTAGGCATTCAGTGCCCTTTTCTTGTCTAAGAGTTCTACTTCATTTTTGTAATAAGTTGAGATGCCAAGACCTTGTGTTCCATTTATTTGTTGATAGTTTGGGATGTTTGTATGATGGTATTGTTGACAATGTGTTTCTTGAAAGCAAAGAATGTGTGCGGCGAGTATGTTATTATTGCAGAGGATGTGTTCTTTGTGTGTGTGGAACCCTCTCGTGTTCAAGGATAGCAAAATTCTGTGATTTGCATTGTGCTCTTGAAGGTCTTTTGAGTCTAAGGTCCATGCGCAATTTGACTGGAGCCTATTGATTTCTTGAAGAACTGATGTGTCTACTTTGATGTGCTTCATTTCCGATGGTTGTATGATGTACAAATTTGTAGAATCACCCATGCATGATAGTGTTGTGTAAGCCAACCCGTGTGACTTAATGCCTGTGGGGTCGAAACCAAGGTAGTCCATGGAAAGGCCTTGGGAGCAGTGAATTGTTCTGGCAGCAACAGGCTGAAGGGGAAATCGATGTCTACAAACTGTGTTCACCTGATTCTTCCCTATTTGGAATTCATGTGACTTGAAATATTGGCATCCAAGATGGGCATGTTGTACTTGTGTAGATTATAAAGTTCTCTGTTCTAGTTTTGGCACTGATTTTGGCTGTTGTGAATTGTACCCATGCAATGAACGGTTTTTTAATTGTGGTGGAGTCCATGAATGTTGCATCTGCATCATTAACCAAGCCATCAGCAATGTTCAAGTTGCCTGAACAAAGTTCTACAACCATACCTGAAGGCCTCATGTGTTCTTAGGGTCACTTGGAAGTTGGATTGTCCTACTGCATGTTGAAAAGATCCATGCATCCTTCATTGGGCTTGCTTGGCATAATTCCCCACCACAAAGTATTACATCTGATACACCAAAGGGTTTGAAGTGATTGTGTTTTATTTCATGCAAATGCATGTCTGTTGCAATGAAGGTGTTTTGCTCAATGAGGGAAACCTCATCAAAAACTACTAAGTCTAGGTTCTTGTAGAGCGATGAGAGTATTTGTAGTGTTTCTACAAAAAGGTTTTTGTAGGTGCATGTCATGAGTGGTAAGTGGAGCAAATTGTATAGTTGTGCCGCCAACATTAAATGCTACCTGTATGCTAGCAGTAGAATTCTTGGGAGACTGTAGTCTGATGTGTCATTGTGGTAGTAGTGCCTAAGAAAAGCTTGTACTATCACAAGCAATGTGAATTTTTTGCCTGTCCGAGCATTACCAGACATGAACATGTGGATTGGTGTTGTAGGACGTAGTCATTTTTTGAGCAAGATGTCTTCGAGTATGGCTCGTTGCTTGGAATTCATCATACAAATTGACTCATGGTATTGTTCATTTTTTTGTGCCTTGTAAGGTGATCATGTCGAATGAATTGATTCTGCTTGGGAGTTTTAGATAATTCTAGATGCAAGTTGAATTCATCTTTTTTGGCAACATTATTACAAGAGGACATTGTTGATAAGTTGGATACTTTCAAGCTAGAGGTTGTTGCCTTGAATAACAATAGCTTATTGAAGTGTGCTTTGTTTGTTTCTATTAAGTCCTTGTTCATTTTGTAGAGTTCATGCCATGTTGGGATGTCAAAGCTAAGTGAGTGTTCGTGCCTAAAGAAAGGCAAGTAAAGCAAGTAGAGTTCTCTGAATACCTTTGATGAGCTATAGTTATTAAAGCGGATAATTCTTGGACGTTTGTGTTTTTTAGTGGCATTTTTGTCACCTCACTAATCGCTCACGAAAGAAGCCAAGCAAACTTCTCCAAGTGAGGATTTGCATTGTGTATATTTTATGACAACATTAGCAAAGAAGATGTTATTGATGTTAGGGTCTAGCTTTTCTAATTGGCCACGGCATTTCAGTAGGAGAGTTCGTTCATCTATTGGACTGGTGTTAATGTAGGAGGTCTCTAGTGCTTGTTGTCAAGGGTAGAGAGAGGCATAAATAAGCTCCTTGTTGCGCACTTATGTGTTGTGTGTTTAACATGGCATTTCCAACTTTGCGTATGCACTCATTGGCAGGTGCTTTTGTCTCAATATGATGCACCTCCATGGGGATTCAAAATGAATTGCAAGTCTATATTTGCTTCCCACAATTTCGACAAGGTTGGGTTGAGGTTGTTTGTGAATATATCCTTAGGCTGACGTTGTAAGAACATTGTGGCTTCCAATGCTTGAACGCAATGTTGTTATGTATTCTTCTTCATTAAGGCCAAGTTTTTTAATGTACTCTTCGTAAGTTAGTTGTAAGGTACACGGGTCAGCTAGGATGTTTGAGACATGGTTCATTTGCACTTTATATTTGATGTTTGTTTCAGTTTGACTAAGAGAGTAAGAAGCTTAGTTGTTCACATAGGGGGTCGTGGGAAACCGAAACGGTATGCTTTTCCTCTTTTTTTTCAAGTTTTTTATGTTTATGGCATTGGATGTTTGGTTTTGGGAGATCAAGCTTTGAAATGTCACAAGTGATGTATTTGTCAACAAAGTTCTCTATTTCAATGTCTGTGGAGACTTCTATATGGGTGATTGTTCAACCCAAAGCAAACCATGATCATGTTGGCTACCACGATTTTGAAATTTAGTGACAAAGTAGAAGTCTTTTCCTTTGCCTACAATTGAAGGGTCTTGCTTCAAGAGACGCTTGAGTGCCTGGAATCTATGCACGTAGTATTGTGCCTTTGTTATTGGGTCTTGCTAAATTAAGTTTCTTTTTTTTTGTTTCATTATATTTGTCTTCACAGTGACATATTTATGCTCAATTGCTTCCAAGCATTGAGTCAAAGGTGCCCATTGTTTTTTTGCAGCCAGCTGTTGATAGAGTTATGAAGAATCTGGGAGGGCCTAGTTGGCGAACCATGGCAAAGAGGTTTTTTTAAAGTTTCAATTTGTAGTTTGATGAGGTTCATAGACAGGCAAAGTCACAGCACCCAATGTTTGAAAGAAGGAGGCGCTCTATGTTAGTGTTCTCAAGGGCATCTCTTGCTTTCAATGTACGACCACACAATTGTGCTCTGCGCATATGCACCCATGTTGAAGACAACATTTGGCATACCATTATCCTCATTGTTTTAAAGAAAATGTTTTCAATTGACATTGCGAATCTTCGATCTTTATTAGTGAGTTCCCAGTGTGCTATTTCTTGGTATGAAGTACACTCTAGTAAATTGTATTTGCATGCGTGGCCATAGAAGATATTTGGAAAAGCTAGTTCTTTGCAATAATTATCTTTGAAAATGCCTAGAGGAGAGAATCCTTTTGAAGGTGCAATAGCAATGGCTCGATCTTTGAAGTCAATTACTTGTTGTCCCGTATAAAGACCATGTACAAGCATGTCAAATTTCAATGTCATCAAAGTTTTCTCGTGAATTGTCTAAGGCAATGTAGTGTTCATTTGTAACATCTATTTGCAAAGAATGAATGTGCTCCAAGCACATAGAATTCATTTGAATGTTATTCTGTTCATACAATGGAGCTTGCAAGAGTTCTTTCAAAGCACACATTGTTAGTGTGGGTCGTACCAAGCCAGCCATGTAATTATGTGTGTATTCTAATTTTCTTTTTATGGCAACTATAGTTATAGCACCATCGGTGATGAATCTCAGAAGAACTTGTTGTGCTCTATTAGCATCTGCAAGTATGTTCACAATGCTACCTTTAAGGCCATACTGACCATCAAAGCTAAGCTCTTGTATTTGTGCGAATGGAATTCATATTGATATTAGACGTGCTTCAATGTCAGTCAAGGTGGTAGTGAATGGTGTTTTCTTTGCTAGAAACGTGTTTTTATGACAATATTTTGGAATGACATTTTGTTTAAGAACTTTGAAGCAAGAAGTACATAAATTTTTTTGCCTAGGAGGAATTTCATTAGTAATAATGTTGTTTTGAATCATTAGAGTACACATTTGTGGTTTGGCTATTGAGCTTTGATAGAAAAGTCAAAGTGTTACAACATAGGCAAAGATGTTGTGGTGAGCGCCTTGGATTGCTTTTGCATACTTTGTGAGAGCTTTACTTGTTTCCTTTTTTCTCTTTGTTGGGTTCTTAGAGGCCTTTTGTCTTGCTAGTTGTTGTTCACTAACTGTGGCTATGTTTCCTTGCAAATGAAATTCTACTTGATGAGAATTAAGAGGTGTTAATGTTTGGTTTGTGTTCGCAAAAATTGCATCTTTCATTCTGGAGATATTTATCACTGATGGAATATGATACTTTTGATTGTCATGGTTTGCAATGAATATAGTTTTTACTTGTCTGCCACTAAGACTTGGGTTGAGTTGAAGAAGGAGTGCAAGGTCTACTTCATGCTCTTTTTTCCAAGAGACATATTGGCGCTTTTGTTTTAATTCAAGCAAAGGGGAGATTTCAAATGGAATTGTCGTTTCATTAAGGAGAATTGTATGCTCTTGTACACTTTTGGCACAGACTACATGTCAATAGGTTTTGTGCACATCGGTTGTTGTATGGCAAATAACCTTGAATGAGTGTTGCAATTCTTGGCATGCTTTACTCAAAGAGCTATATAATAGCGCTCTAGAACTAGAAATGTTGGCTAACATGCTTCCAATGTACTTTATACCAATGCTCTCATCATGCCAATCAAAGTTAACACTTGTAAGGGCATTCCATGGACAATTGCTTGTGTTTGCTTTTTGGATAATTGAACATGAAAGCTTGTTTAATAAAGAAGAGTACGATTGCAAAGGTAGCAACTGAATTAAACACTTTATAATGTCTACGTTTTGTGGCTTTTCATCTAGGAACCTCCTATTCACGAGAAGATCGAATTCATCTTAATTTTGGAGTAATTCTTTTGCATATGAGATGTCCATTGCAAAAAACATTGTCAATGAATAAACAACTCTATTAGAAGATAAGAAACAAAAATTTGTTGCCAATTAAAAAAAATAACAACTTTGGGTAACTAGAGAGAAGATAAGCAATGATTGCTTCTTCAAATGATTACAAGGTCCCAATTCATCAAACACTTGGCTCAAAGCCAATAATGTGACCTAAACTGTTCACACTGAAAGTCCCACTGCGCTTCATGCAATGGAGCATTGAGCGCATGCAGAGAGTGCTTTCACTATGCAAGACTAAGAAGGGAGCCTCCAATGCTAACATGTTGTCCACATGGTTGCCGCGAAGGTGGGCAGTGACTTCATCTCCTCCTCGTTGAACTATCCTCCCAGTCAAGGTTTCAGTTTGTGTGATACCATGCGCTTGGTTGCAAGTGTAGGAGAAGGGATGCTATAGGTTGCAGTTAACACGAGTACCACCACAAACTTCACAAGCATACTCCATGAGCTGCGAGTTGAGATTGGTGAATTCAAGCAATCCACTCACTTGTAAAGTAATAATACAATATCATTAGGAGTGAAAGTGCCAATTCATAGGTCATACTTCAGAATGCAAAAAAGAGCTTACCATATAGCCATATCCAAGGTTTCCAACTTGCGTGACAAAGACTTGAGTGAGCTGCTCTTTCTTTGGCCTATTTGGTACATTTGCTAAGATATTGAAGTCAAAAACACACAATGTGTTTCTATTTGCCATGTATGTGCAAAACCAACAAATAATCTTTCTTTTGGTAGAAGTACTAAAGCTCATGTTTGATTTTTCATGATTGAATTGTATGCTTTTTGCATAGCCTTGTTCCAAATAGGATATGAAGTTGGTGCTTCATGCTTGGGCAAGTCCTTAACATTGATTGAAAATGCGGCTTTCCTAGGTCCTCCTAGAATAGAGTCCAATCTATTTTCTTCGTCACCTATCATCAATATATTTCTACTTGGGATAAGACATAATGGATTAGTGTGGACAAACTTTACTAACATAACAATTTAAAAAGTACTAAATACACAGAACAAGGAATAGAAATAAGAGCCATTGACATAACTCTAAATAATCAAAATTTCTCCATTTTCAACATATACAAACCACCATCTATAAAATACAATATGTTCAACATACCTTCAAAACATACTCATGAACAAAATTACAAACAACTCCACAACAATATTGGTAGGTAGCTTTAACATTAACATCGATAAAAGTACACCAGAATCAACAAATCTTCAAAACATGATGCACATGTTCAACATCACATTAGAGTTCAAGGAACCAACCACTACTTATGGCTCCCAGCTAGACCACATATGGACCAATCTCCTAAAAGGCAACATACTTTTATTATTAGATAGACCACTTCATAACATACATTTATACATTGTAAACTTTGAATTGCACATGTATTGCTTTGCCAAAAAATCACAGAGTAAATTGGTAAGAATCTTTCATTTAGGAAGGCCCTTAGTGGGATCCTCACGTTATTTGGTGGAGCATTTCTTGGAACAATGGCGGCCACAAGCTTGGGTCTTAATTAAGGTGAGAAAAAGGTGCTGATGCGTCATACCACTATTTTTACACATAGTTTAAACCTAAGTGTTCCCCTCGTTAGGTGATAGCAAAGCTCAAATGAAACTTGGGAAAAGAGATTAGGCGAAGCTGTTCGGCAGTGAATAAACACCGAGCTATGCCGTTCCTTAAATGAATCACGTATGAGGAAACCAAGCAATGACCGCGTATGAAAGCCTGACGAAGCGCATGAAGTTTTTCAATACATTACCATGTCGAAACCCAAACGAACAGTACTAATTAAGGAAATAGTGAATCAGACTAAACACCCTAAAGAGGGATTGTTGAAAGGGAAACTGCTACAATAATTTCATTAAATTTGTTGGAAGTCGCTTTGTTTTGTCAGCTTACACCATAACCAAAAAACCTCGAACAACTTGGAATGCACGCCCTCAGTCAGAACTTAGAAGCTCTTCCCGTCCTCAGTCTGATCTATGCGAGCAAGATAATGTATATAAGTTACTGTAACCCAGCACAGAATGTGCGTTACTTAGCTAGTAATTCTTTCATCAGTCTCTGTTACCTTCCAACAACAGATTGTCATGAAAATACATCTGTACAAAAGAACACGACGGAAAGAGTCTTACAACACTTCCTTCTGTGGCTTTGGCAGAAACAAGCCGCAGCTACTATACTTTGCCGGGTAAAAAAAATAGCTCTAGATCAGGAGGACAGAAAAATCTAACAAGGGGCGGACTTGGCCTCTTCGCAGTTGCTCTCCTCTTTCTTGGAGGTGACGGTGGACATGGGAGCCCTGGTATGGCATAGTCCCTGCCCTTAGGAGTTTCGCAATCTTCACTGCTGGCCTCGTCACTGGAAGGATAAAACTCCAGCGGGGTGCTAATAGAACCACCTCCTCGACTACTTGTAGGAGACGCGAGCGAGGGAGACTCCGGGAGCTTGAGTAGCGGTAGGTCGAGCAGTTTTAACCTGGCGGAAGTCTCTTCTCCTGCTTGTCCTTCGGCGCCGGGGGACGGAATAGATATGGATTTCATTTTGGGATGAGATGTTGAGGTTCCTGTGCTGGCACCGGGCAGAAAAATACTCGCAGAAGGGGGAAGAAGCGAAGCAGAAGAATCACTGCGAAGGCCGACTTCGCAGAAGCAAGCGCGAACGTGTGCTTTATTCTAGATGTAGATGTAGATGTAGAAGAAGTAGAAGTGAGGCGTAGCGAGGGATTCTACGTCCGGGCTCAACCACACTGGACAGCGCTTTCGCATCACCATAGCGATTACAGCAACAAAAAACCGGGTACAAGTTCGGTTATTGAAACAGAGCAAGGGACGTATAAATTCAAGCAGGAAAGAGCGCGCTCTCTCTGTGTTTCTCTCTATCTCTCTCTCCCTCCCCTCTCTCTGTTTCCGTTGGAACTTGGGCTGTGTCTGACGACGAAGCTACAGGGAGAGGGTAGCTATAGTCAGCGACCGTATGTAAGCGGAGAAGCGGCTCCTGGAAGAGCGTAGAACGGACTGAGAATGACTAAGACTGCAAAGGCTATGGTAGAGCGACAAAAGAAGGAGAGCTTTAGTGACTGAGAACTCGGAAGAGATGGGAGGAAGAAGACGCTATGGTTTTGGAAGGTTGACGAACACCTCGTCATCCAGAAGCTTGAGAAAAGTTTCACGTAGGGGAGGAAGAGCTATGGCGATGGCGATGGCGATGGCGATGGCTATGGTTGTGGCTGTACAAACGAGTTGACGAGGAAGACCAGAGAGAGAAGCAGCTAAAAGCTGAAGTGAAGTGATGAGTGACCGCCTTTTCTCCATGTGGCGCCACGTGTCCAGCTTGGCGCATTCCAATGCCCAGACGCCATCTGTCTTGCACTTTCCACGTGGACTATACCTCACCCTTTTGGCTTTGGCCTCGTAAAGCGCCAGGCTGGACCTGCGATATGGGTCGGCTATCATGGTGGGCGCCACACGTGGCACCGCGTGGCAGCTCGTTTGTTGTGAGGCCCGCACGCGCGTGGCGTGATTAGAGGTAATTAAAGGTAGCCTCGTAGAGGCTACGGCGTACAAAACTAAACACATACCTTCGAAAATATTCGTAAATATTTCAGTTTCCGAGGCCCAGTGTCACATCAAAGAGGCTTGTTTTCGAGGACCTGAATCAAGTCAAAGAGGCTTTTAAGCTTCTTAAGGCTCAGAGAGGTTCTTATCGGAATTCGGAAACGACGATGTTGCACCCCAGCCGCTTCAATTTTGGGAAGCGAAAGCGTTTCTGCTGACAATACTACGTAGTCGACTTGGCAAACCTTCTGCTTGTCGACTTGGAACTTGGACTTTGGCAGCACCTCCTTCATTCTCGAAGCAAGCTGGTTTTATTTCCAATGGGCTGCTCCACAATCGTGTGCTCTCTCTGAGATCTCTTACGCACAGCCACAAGCCGTGCTTAAACTGGCGGCACCCTTCAATACAGTGCCTGGTAGTTTAGTTTGCTATCTCTTAAGCACAGCCACAAGCCGGGCTAAACTGGCGGCACCTTCAATACAATGCTTGGTAGTTAGTTAGCTATCTCTAAAATAAAGAACAGCCACAAGCCGGGGCTAATAGACTGGCGACTCTCTGAATACAACGCCTGGGAGTTTGCTCTCTCTTAAGCACAGCCACAAGCCGGGCTAAACTAGCGTGCCGGCACGATCGCTGGTAGTTTGCTATGTCTAAAAAGCACAGCCACAAGCCGGGCTAAACTGGCGGCATCTTCAATGTGGCAAAGACAGCCGCAATTCTCCAGAGTCCAGGCTACAGTCTTCCTGTCGAACTTTTGCAACTACTTCTTTTTTGAGCTTCTCGAGCGGCCAGCCTCTCTTGAAGGTTTCGCTTGATGAGCTGCTTGTCTCGGAACTTTCTTGAACAGAGCGACGCCACTTGGCCTCTTGGGACCATGTGAGCATTTATCTGGATAAGGTCTGTGTCAGTGGGACTTTCATGCCTGCATTTGCACATTCGTCCCATTCCTTAATAGCCTCGTGAGTCGTGCTCTTGAACCTTTCGTGAATCCAAGAGGTGTGCACTGTGCAGTGTGCACTCAGCACTGTGCTTGAAGGCTGAAACCTCAAAATTAAACTAGAACAAGGAACATGGAACGGAAGGTATGTCGTTTTGACATATGTCCCCAAACAACTTTCTATGAGGGCCAATCATGTCCATGAAATATACAGGAAATATTTAAGTTAGTGGAGGTGTTTAAGCATGTACCTTGCCCTTGGGAACTTTTGAACCCTTCTCAACTCCCAAGTGGATTCACTTCAAACACGAAGTTGCTTACGGCAGGCAAATATACGGACGTCCCTTGAATCTCATTTCATGAAACTTCCAAATCAACATTTCACCTTACCTTAAACTTTCAATATTGATGTTAAGGCACAATGTTAGAGTTTGTGATTGAAGTATTCAGGTCAACGTTCGCGCACAAGAAAGAAATTTAAATTAAGAGAATGAAAGAGGGAAAAAATTTATAGTGTGCCTTGCAAAGTGCTATGCTCCAAAAGAGCAACATGAATAAGAAAGAAGTCATTATTTTTCCTCGAGTTCCAATTGCAACTCCCTAGAAAGAGATACCGCAACAAGAATTCTATAAAAAACCACTGCATTACAGGTAACCCAAATCCGATGCACTATAACAGCTCAAACCAAGCTCCACATCCTGAATTGCGGCTCTGTAAGCTTACCACGATCACCAAGCAGTGCACTTTTCCAACTAAATTCAATAGAGATGTGACTCCGAGCCAGCTATTGATGATAAACCTCTAGAGGGGGCGAATGACAAGGCAAACCATCGAATTGATGAAAATGAGACTCAATTGTGACCCTACAGAGTGGGCAAACCGATGAGACATCAACCTTCCATTTGGCAATTCTATCTCAGGTAGGAAACTTAGAGGGCAGCAAATGCTAGAAGACAAAGTTGAGGTGCAAGGGAATGGGGTAGACATCCAAACACGCCTCAATGGCATCAACCAGATGTGAATTGAATCTCGTGGACCAAAGGCTCTCCAAGCTGACATGAATTAGTGAGCAAGACTGTTTAAAATTCTGAAGGGTGTAAAGGTGAACCTACTTACCCCTATCATTGACCGAGCAACAACGAAGATCTGGAGAACGAAAGATAGTGTGGCTAGTTGGCCAATCTGGCCAGATCCTACTTATCAAGGAACATTGGAAGAGAGTTTCCCTAGTAGAAAGGGTAAAGCGTGGAGTGAGCACCTCGAAAATGAAAGCAAATTCTAAGCTCTGACATCCCATAAATGAGACCAATGAGCAATAGTTGCTTTGCTAATCTGGGACTTATCGCAATTGATGCAACATTATTCAAATTTCACAAAAGGACAAGCATTGATCCAGATGTTAAGTGACAAAGAGGCATCACCCCGATACCAACATTGCCATAGGCTCCTTTTCCAAACAGATACCAAACTGGTGAAGAAGCAAGATAACTCGGGGGGTCCACCTTACATAAGCCAGCTATACAACGTGCGTTCGAAAGGTATTTAAAAAACCCCTCTGTAACCACATGTTATCTATTTATATACCCCTATTGTGAATTTTTTTATTAATAATTATATCCCTTCAATAAATTTAAAAGTTGAGAAGCCTATATTTTTTGCTCTCCTCTTGTACATTTCAGTGTAAGTTGAAACAGACACTACTTTTGAGAAATTGTATTGTATAATTGAATAAAACCATTTAATTTGTATGTCGCGGAGATGCATGCTTTACACCCATACTAGTACCTAATAGAACGTATTTTCAACTTTTAATCTTTTCAATTCCCAAAATCTCATGTATTTACTCCACCTTATCCAATTTTGTTTCCCTTGCATGCTCCCAAACTGTCACTACCTACTAGAGATTTGCATGAAGTAACTTGAATTGAACTATGAATAAAATGGCACAAACTTATAAGAAGATGGCCCAAACTTTAACCTTGTGTTGATCTAATGGGAGTTTTGATATCAAATATGATGCATGTAGTAGCATTATGTTGATGTAGTGCAAGTGTTTATATTCGATATGATGCATGCACTAGCATCATGTTGCCTATATGCCACTTTCTATATTCGGAAAAGACAGTGTTTATCATCTCATCATAAAGGCATCTAATTTAATCATGTTAAGTGCACAAAGTTATTAAGCTTATTATCACTCAATCCATATCCTCAATTTATGTCGCTTTACTTTTCTTTAAGTTACATGCTTTCATATTTATGTATTTGCATCACTTTTTTCTAAATTTTTGAATATCCTAACTTCCAAACCATATGCTAGATGCATATGATATAAAAGGAAAATTTGTAGAATGATAAAATATTATAGCTTCTTTATTGAATTTAGATCTTAATTATTAATGCATCTGACAAATTTTCAGTTTGGAAAGCACCCTTTATTCCATTTTTACTATATTTCAATTCAAACTTTTGAAGAACCCATGCTTCCCCTCACAATTTCGAGACCATATGTAAATAAAAGAATGAGCTATTTTGGTAGATAGAATTGGAATGCGTGGATCTTTAAGGGAAGCCATAGACCACCTGTACATTGGATGCATAGTTTCTTAGATATAGTCTATTCTTCCTTTAGTAGTCCTTTAGAGTTTTATAATCCATCTTTTGCTGCACAATATGGAATTTCACACGAAGGTTTAGTTAGAGGTTTGGGATGTTTCAAGCTTCGATGAGATCCATATCACACTTGCATTGATTGCACAATTTGGTAGATAAAGTCTATTTTGTAGATGCTCAATTTGATATTTAGACTCTAGCACACAACCAAGGGTCACAAGCTATAGCCAAATTTCATCAAAAGTACCAAATGAAAAGGTAGAGTTGGATCCAAAGTACAAGCATATTGATATCTAAAAATAGATACAAGTTACAACCAAGACTTGTCATCAAGAGTTTAATCAAAACCTTAGACTTAGACGTGGCAAAAAATCAGCTAGAGATAGCTAGACTAAAGGTTGTTACACAGACTTCTCCTCCTCATTGATGGATCCTTGACTGACCTCAGCTGGATAACATGGAGGATGTGGAATTGTCTTGTTTATAGTGTAAATATTATAGCCAAGGGAGGGCCCTAAAACAGGCCACTTAGCTTCCAAATTTGGCCCTCCATCCAGTATTTCCTTGTTTATTCACCAACAAGAATCAAGAATTTTGCATGATTAATGTAAGTAGATAAAGCTAGAAAACGTTTGCACTCAAGTTTATCGAAATTACTTGACTTACAAAAAATAGTACCTCCCTCCGACTTTCTTCCTCATCTTTTGAACTCTTCCTAAGTACCATGTACCATGAGTTGCATCCATCTTCCTCATGATTATAGCTTTGCCATTTCTTTTCATGTGTTGATTTCCTTGTCCTTTTGTGCCATCATGAAAGTATACAGCACAGTCACAACCTATGCCAAATAAATTTCCATTTGATGATTGTGCTTTTGCTTCATAGTTGAAGTAAACACCTTGCTTTACCCTTGTGAGTCTATCTTTTGACAAGGTTGGACATCGATTGAGTTGGCTCACCAATGTTGACTTGAAAACAAACTTTTCGTCCACCTCTACAATGGGGCTAATGTTTTTCTTCAGGGGCGTGTTTCTTGTTTCCTTCAAAATGTCATCAATTTCATGTCTAATCTCACTAAGTGAAATAACCTCTTCGCTTTCATTGCTATTCTTGTCCATAGATTCTTCTTCACCACATGGCTCCACAAAGTCATCATTCTCATTAGCTTCTCCCATTTCAGCATCTAGCTTACACCATGTAGACCCTGCATCCAGCCAACCACCATTTCAAGTCTTCAGCCTTGCTAGGTTTCAAATCCAAAGACTCACATAGTATGTGAGCGTGTTGTAATCCCTCCTTCAATGCATCAATCATCTTTTCATCAGAAGAAACACTCTCATAGTCACCTAGATTTGCTTCAATCATCCCTTCTTGTTTGTTCAAATGTTTCCATATATGCTCTTGCTTTTTATGAACCCTAGAGAAAGTTAGACCATTTGAGCACACTCATGCATGGAAATTTTATTCAAGCTACCAATGCTATGTAGAAGATCTCCAAGATCAAATGCTCTTTCTTGCCCAATCATGCCTCCAACTTTACCAAAATAGATTTTAGTAGCATCAAAACCGATAAGATGTAGTGGACACTTTAGATTAGGATAAAAATCTCGAAACATCTTTATGAGCAATACAACAAAATGACAAGAAAGTATGCAGTCTGTATAAGCCTCCTTACTGATGAAATTTTTCTTCAAGCTGTATGTTGGATGGTGATGAATCCATAGTCGCCAAATTTTGAAAAAGAAAACTACCTTGGCTGCAAGCACCAGACGCTCCTTCAAGATCAAATATGGTGACAAGAAAATATCAATATAATCAGCAACAATCATCAAATAGGCCTCAGTCCCCTTCATACTTCTTTCTTTTTTTTGAAGTTTTCTCAAACATTGATCAATGTACTTGTCTACTTGCAATCCTTTGAGTTGCTCCCCAATTTTGTCGATCATTCCTTTGAATATCTCCATCTCATAGCTTGTGCTCCTCAATTGAAAAAGAATTGTAAATAATAGATACATGATTTAGTGTGCATTTCCTCAATAGCATCAAGAATTATTGTTGCATCATCAACATCGTCTTGAGCTTCTTCTCAAGAAAAAACAAAGATGGCATCTTCAATCCTATGGGATTGACACATTCTTTTGAAGAACTGGCATTGAATGCTTCCCTCTTTGAACTCATAACTGCCTTCCACTTTAAGGAAAACCAATCAATCAACTCTTCTTTATTATTTGTATCTCTGGGATTGAATGTGCTTGTCCACTTTTCATAAACACTTTTAACTCTCCCTAGTTCTATGCGAATACTCACATAAAAATTATCTTGAAATTCATATTGCATATTCGATTGTGGATCTTCATTCTTCATCATGGTAATGACATCAGAGGAAATATCCACACAAAGCTTATCCATCCCTCTTTCCCCAAAGTCAAAATACTTTTCCAAATCTTCCTGCGTTTTTGATAACAAGCTCATGCAAAGACACTTCGATAATATTTTTCGCATTCCTTCCTTGAATCTATATTCATATAACACGCGTTTTTTATGACTCTTCATCTTGTCCATGTTACCTTCTGCACATAAAACAAAATTAGTTGCTTTTGTAAGATTCTCCTCTCTCTCTCTCTCTCTCTCTATATATATATATATATCCCTCCCTCTCTCTCACACACACAACTAAATGGTTTGATTCTTATGAGCATGTAGATGTATTTCCAATTATTGACTTGATTCTCTAAGCATTTTGCAAGGGGAATTGCAGACCGTGTCAAGAGACCAAAGTGCTCCTGAGGCTAGATTGCTTACATACTATACATTGTATGACTTGATTCTCTAAGCATTCTGCCGGGGGAATTGCAGACCATGTCAAGAGACCGGAGTGCTCCCGAGACTAGATTTCTTACATACTATACATTGCACGACTTGATTCTGTAAGCATTCTGCCAGGGGAATTGCAGACCATATCAAGAGACTGGAGTGCTCCCGAGGCTAGATTGCTTACATACTGTACATTGCATGACTTGATTCTGTAAGCATTCTGCTAAGGGAATTGCAGACCATGTCAAGAGACCGGAGTGCTCTTGAGGCTAGATTGCTTACATACTATACATTGCATGACTTGATTCTATAAATATTCTGCCAGGGGAATTGTAGACCGTGTCAAGAGACCAGAGTGCTCTTGAGACTAGATTGCTTACATACTATACATTGCATGACTTGATTCTATAAGCATTCTGCCAGGGGAATTGTAGACCGTGTCAAGAGACTGGAGTGCTCCCGAGGCTAGATTGCTTACATACTATACATTGCATGACTTGATTGCTTAATACATACTAAGACTATAGAAATATAAAAGCATAAAGCCTCATTAGGTCCAAGGCTCTCATCTATCTCTGCCTTCTCTAAATTTTCTAGCTCGATTATTTCGTTTTCAATTAGAGTTCATACGTGTTTACTTGTCTTTCTCTTTTTATTCGATTTCGGACATAAATCCTTTTTAGTAAATCCTCGCATATTGAATAATGTCAATTGCACAAAACCTGACATGTTAGTACTCCTTCATAAAAGAAATAAGAAAGTATTAAAAAGAAATACTTAATGCTCATTAATACTTAATCTTTATTTACCAAAATAAAGATAAGCCTAAGTAATAATGACTCCTAAAGGCTAAAACCTGTGTCTAAGCTGTAAGAATCACAAGGCCTCGAGCACCCTTACTTGGATTAAAATTCTCCTTGAGATGCGCGGGCAAGTCACCTTGCCACGGACTTTAGTTTTTGAAGAAACCTTGCTGCGCAGTGCGTGAACGGTGACATTCTAGAGGGGGGACTTACCCCAAACATCCTTTGGCAGTATAGACAAAACGTAGATGTAGACGAAGAAAAGAAAGCAAGATCAAAACATTATACACCACACATTAAACACTAGGTGACTAGAGGGCTGAGGCGATTGACCGACGATGAAAAATCTAGATTACTAGATAGACGAAGAAGCTGGAGTCATTAGCTTTGCCTCTCCTCCATCGCCAAGATTCTCCACTTCCATATCCATGGCTTCTCCCTCTTCTCTCCTCTCCAACTCCACCTCTCGCTTCCTTTCGGCCTCCCCCCTCCCTTCCTCCTTCCCCCCCCCCCAGCTACACAACCCGAAAGCTTCCCTCTCCCACCTTGGTTAGGTGGCAACCTGCCTCCCGCTCACCGTGTGATATGGCCATGCATGCTTTCTCGCATGTAACTTTAGATCAATAACGTGACGACCCATAGAATTCGATCCGGAGTTCGCGCTTCTAACTCACTTTGTTTCTTTTGTAGTCTGGTCCGGGTTGCACATCTGAGACGTCCCCTACAATATCAATTTAACGGACCTTTTTCCTATATTTGAGTCCTCTATCCTACTATAAATGATTGCACGTAGTAGGATGATTGCACAGCTACCTCCTGGAACATTGACCTCTCGATATATAATAGGATTAGCAGAGGACTGTTTTTCTCATGGAGTATGTATGAATTTGCTGGATCTCCACTCACGTATCTGAGCAATATTTGAAAGTTTTGACCGCAAGTGAGCACTAACTTCTCCGATGTATTCTCCTTCTCCGGTCCTGCACCAGAGGCGATCAATGGAAGGTTGGCCATGCTCGGATTTTCAGCGGCCATGGGTGTCGAGGCATCAACTGGGCATGGGTTTCTATCCCAAATCACTGATGGTGGTGTACAATGGTTCATCCTCACAGGGTTGCTGATTTTTGTAGCATCGCTGATACCCATATTCAAGGGGGTGACCAAGGAAAGCAAGGCGGGGCCTATAATGTCAGCTCAAGCAGAGACTTGGAATGGCTGGGCTGCTATGCTAGGGATGGTATCGCTTGCAATCACTGAATATTTCAGACAAGGGCCACTTACCGTAACCCATGGCACCTTGCTTTCCAAGAGCAGCTTGATTCGCCTCAGGTCTATATCGTCGACTGGATAGTAGCGTAGCACCTCCAATCTCGAGTCTTGAACTTCTAAAGCAAGGCTGCTACCTCACGAGTCACCACCAGTCTCCATGCTCCAGTCTCCAGAGTTCACCCAGCACCGTTCCACCGTTCAACTTCAGTCTTCCAACCTGCGCATAGCACCCGTCCTCTGCTTATCTGCAAGCAGCGAGAAATAATTGAATCATTGTAATATATGATTCAAGCCTCAAGGCTCAGGCTTGACAATCAACGACTAGGAGTAGTTCAGGTGAAGGATTTTGGTCATCTTCTTTGCAGTAGAAGCAAGCGATCTCTGCATCTCAAGAGCTTCGTTTGCAGGTCTAGTACCTTTGAACCCACCTTGATGGAGCTACAACGTAGAGGCAAAGAGAGGGGAAAATATGTGCAAGGACCTACTAGTGTGTGCTTATCACAATGCATTACGTTATGGAAAGAAGTTGGTCGTTCTTGTAGCTGCTAGCTAGGTAGCGATGGTAGACCTTCACGCTCCTTGGCAATGACTCACGAGCATTTCACGCCTCCAAGCTCCACCTTCTAGTGTCCACAATTCGCAAGCAGCATCGAGCACTTCAAAGTTCACGCCTTCATGAGATTCCGATCCCCAGGACCCAAAGACTTGCAAAAAATCTAGTCACTCGTGAGAGCGGTGAATAGATTATAGGTTGTACTACGTACTATGTAGCAGTGATTCATGAATAGAATATAGGCATTGGGCAAGCCTCTTCACTCACACTATATAGGGCTAGCCATCCTTTGTCGCTGACGGGAAGGAAGACGAAAGCACAAGTAACATGCAAGGAGAGTCAAGAGTAGAGAACTCATAGCTCAAAGGAAACACATGCAAGGAGAGTTGAAAGGAGAGAGGACCTCAGGAGAGAGTCGAGAGTAGAGAACTCACAAAAGTGAGAAGGAGGAGGAAGAAAAGTGAGCAGAGGGCAGGACTCAGGAGGATTCGAGGCGAGGAGGAAGTCCTAAGAGATAATGTTATGAGAAATTAGTATAATAATACGATTTATTAGAAGGTCCATTGGATCCTCAGCTCTGGATAATAATATGATTTATTAGAAGACCCATTGGAACCTCAGCCCTTCTTTTGATAATCTCATGATTTAGTCACTCTTCTCGCCATGAAGGGTTAAATAATTGAAGATCCCTCTTCTTCTGATAGCTAAAATTTTTTACACTCCTTCTCTGAAGAGCAAAATGGGCTCAAAAGGGTCCCGAAGGCTTCAAATTTGTGGCTTGGTTCACATACATAAAAGACCAAACATCAACACTCCCTCATCACTCAATGGTGTACATTATACAAAGAAAGTTTCAATATTCTCACAAGGCAAGGCTTTTAGGATACGTCTACTGTGTTCTCCAAGAAATAGTTAACAATCCCAATTCCATAATGTTTTGATGTTGAATCCTTGGGTTCTTTCCAATGTAATGGGAATTTGATCATCAAAAAATGTAATCATGGGATCATCCTTGGACTACTCTAAGATTTAGCATCGAATCTGCATACTCCAAGGTTATGTAGAAGGTTATATATAGGGTAAGGTGGTACTCTTTTTCCACTTTAAAGTGGTCAAGTTTTGTCATGCCCAAAAGGTACACAAGTGGGAGAAATTTTGGAGATTCAAACTGTACTTGCTCGGGAGCAATGTAGTAGAAGCTTGCAATAACATCCTGTAGTAGAATTGTCCTTAAGCCCATTACACATTCAAATGTTCTTTCAAACACACTTTATCCACTTTACAGAGCTTGACATTAGGTTACTAAATTACCACTATCTCAAAGCATAGCTTAAAAGATACAATTTGAGTCCTCTGTGTGTGTGTGTGTGTGTGTGTGTGTGTGTGTGTGTCACTGAATCCAACACCAATATCTACTTATCATGACTGCGAGGGCTAGTCAGCACATTAAAACTTTGAGCTACCCATCAACAAATTGTGACTGCTCTTACACATCATCCTAGAAGAGACAATATTTAAAAAATAACTTTTAATTTGGATCTGAGAATAAATACACCCTACCTGTTAATTTAAAAACGGTGTATAAAATTACCCCTGCTATAAATATATTTCTGTAAGTCTTGAGAATTAAAATACCCCTCATTTTGAACTCTCATAGTATACTTACATTTCCCAGATGGACCCCCCGAGCAAGATAAGCACCTCTTGCTAGTGGGCTTGAAAACCAAGTGTGCCATCTGAGCCATTGTTGAGCTATGACGGCCAATGACTGATAAGAAAGCATTCAAAGGATCCATTTGCTACAATGCTAGATACACTTATCTACTGATGATGGTAGACTAAGACCACCTAACTCGCGTGGTCCAAAGGCAAACATCCACGAGAAGAGTGCCAATGATCCGTCCAGAGAAAGTCCCTCGCCAGCAGCACCGATCCAACTTGGTTAGACATGCATTGGAAAAAGGCATAACCGAACAAACAAAAACCAATGTAGAAGGACGCAAGTAGTTAAGCACCGTTATCTAGCAAGGAGATGCTCTTATCCCACCATTTGTGGAATTTCCCTCAGACCTTGTGAAACAGTCAGTCAAAGTGCTGCTTGAGTGTAATCCCAAGGCCTATCGGACAACCCAGATACCACAGTAACCTGAAGCAATTTGGGCCACATTGCACTTGCTTGAGGGCAATTGGTATATCCAATTTTGTTGACATGTATCACTAGAGGGGGGAGATCATGGCAATTAAAAAATTTTCTATCCTCACACACTTTTAAAAATTTTCACCTCTTGCCCTCCAAATCAAAGTGCATCCCATCATGCCACCCTGCAAGGTACATTGTCATCGTGCCGCCCTGAAACCTCGCCCATGCAGAGTCAACTCAATGTGACCTAGTACTTTTGGTTTGGCACTATCTTATTTACTTTGGTAAGTCGTCTTCTATTCTTTGCTTGCCTCACAAGTTAGCTAGTCTCTATTCTGATGGTGGTTTCCTAATCATCTCCATGACATCAATGGCAAGATACGACTCATCATGGCTTGCAAGAGAACCAAACAGAGTGTGTGAGATAGAAAGATGAAAAAGCTTGGTCAAGGCATAAGGAACAGATTGCGAAAAAAAATGGCACGTTATCAAAACAGCAACAGAAGATACTTTTGCAACGTTTGTGGAGGGAGAAAGAATGAGAAGAAAGAAGACTCCTTGCAAAGTAGTAGCAAGATGCGATTGCAGATGCATACGCTTGATCATTTCCACGGAGCAAAGAATATGAGCTATGGTCTCACATTTGGTGGAAGCATGTGAGGCAGCAACACTAGGCCATAGAGGTGAATGCCAATCTCGAGTCTTCACAAGCTTTAACCTACACCCTAAAATTCATAGAGTGACAATCTAACCAAGACCATTGCCCGCCCAAGAGATGATGCTCTCTAACCTGAGAAATGGTCTACAAAATTTGAAAGGGTACATAGCTTAGATTAGCTGCAAAGAGGTCGACATTGGGTATATTGGTATCCTCCAAAACAAAGGAGAAATGGCTTGCATGCACAATGTCAAAGATGTTATCAATCAGAAGGACCAACATGGCTCCAGCGGTTGGACATAGAGTGAAAGGAATGGAGGATCGTCCCGATCCGAGAAGTCTTTGGGATTTAATAGAAGGCAAGAAAAGGAGAGACATCCTAAGTGTGCAAGTTATTGATTGACTGACAATGTTCTGGCATGAGAATACGGGAGTTTCTCCAAATAAGAAGGGAATATGCAAAAAGCGGATGGGGCGAAATCAGTGGGATGAACACATCATATACATGCTTGATACAATGCAAGTCAATGGTTGCCTAAACCAACCTAGTGGTTGTTTGTGAATGAGTTTTGGAATAGTTTAATTATTTAAGCTAATTTCTAAACTGGGCTGTGGCTTGGACTTGATGTGATTGTCCTAAACGACCCCACAGTTCGAAAATGATGCAATATATGACAGTGCTAGTTTAGGTCAAACACCAATTATGTGATTGTCCTAAATCAACGTGGTTGAATAGTAATATATTTCACTAGCCCAGCAGTTGTCTGTGAATGAGGTTTGGAATAGTTTAATTGTTTAATTTTGACATTGGTTTGGCTTGGACTTAATGTGATTTTTCGAAACCAGCCCGGTTGTTGTCTCTATGCTACCCAACATGGACTTAGGTAGCACAGAATATGTGTAGAGTAGCGGCAAAGCTCCGCTTGTACTTGCATAAGGCTAGGAATAATCTCTCTTAGTAATCCAACTTGCATGTTCTACATGCAAGTCCTACATACGTTCCTACATGCAACATGCGAGTTCTACATGCAACATGCATGTGAGTTCTACATGCAGCTCCTACATGCAACATGCAACTCCTACATGCATGTTCTGCATGCAAGTTCTACATGAGAGTTCTACATGCAACATGCAACTTCTATATGCAAGTTCTACATGTAGAGAGAGAATGTCTTACAATCCCTACATGCAGAGAGAGAAGCTCTCCAACTTGTATAAATACCCCATAATGGAATGAAGCCCATACTCCTTGGGGCATTGTGTTGAGTTTTACTTTGGTATTCCAAGCAAATGTCTAAAGTGTTTATGCTTCCTTGCACTCCCCGTCCAAAAGCATGTCCTAACCTTGCACTCCCCCTCCGCCTCCACCTCCTCCTCCTCCTTCCTCCTTCCTCCTCCTCCTTCCTCCTCCTTCTCCTCCCTCCTCCTCTTCCTTTCGAAATCCTCTCTCTCTTTCCTCCCATGCTTTTACATCTTCTTCCTCTCCCACTCCTACGCTTCCCCTAAACCCTTAATTCCTCAACCCTTGACCTCCATGATCTACGAGGGAGACGAGTCTCCACCATGTACTCTACCCTGAACCTTGGATCCTCCTTCTAACCCTTGAACCTCTTCTAAAATCTAGAACCTCCTTCTACACCCTGAACCTTCCTCTAACCCTTAAACTCCTCCTAAACCCTTCAACCCCCAATGAAGGAGAAAGCCTTCATTACCCCAATCCTGATGATGCACGTTTCTTTCATACATGTATGCACTATGTTTGCTTATCCCACTTAAGCCTACGTCTCTCACTGAAATATGACTCGAGGTCCTAAGCTACACTTATACTACAAATGACAACACCGATATATATGTAGGTGACTAGAAGCCTCGCAACCCTTCACACTGAGAATACCCTGCTCTTCCTACGGAAGCTGTGGGAAAGAGCCAACATTTCGCACCGCTGTCGGGGAGAGTAGCGTCTCAGTAACGAGTAAACATATGCAAGTATGTGTAAAAAAAAACTGCTATGAACTTTAGCGAACATAACACTCAAGGGCAAGGAGAGTAAATTGTTTTTCAACTCTAGCCAAACATATAAACCCCAAGCATCAACCTTGGGTTACTACCTTAAGAAATTTATTTATTTCTTAAAAAGAAACCACTTGAAAAAACAATCAGGCTAGGTAATTGACACGAATGCGTAGATCTTGTAATTTTGATCATTTTACCTTTTTATAGAAGAGCGATTCGAGCTAACCATGAAAAGTTATGGCTCGGAAAGAGTTTGGGGTTTGACCTTGACCCTACACCCATTCCCATAAAAACCCACTCCACCCTCTCATTCTTTTTCTTTCACATCTAGCCTCCATCCTCTTCCCCATTCCGAGCCCTACGCAAGATCCTCCTCTCTTTCCATCGACAACAGTGTAACATCTATTTCAGGTACATAACATTGGTACCCGTTTTAAGATTCCCTCAAAAATTGATTAAAATTATAACTTTTTAAGAAAAAAGCTATATTTTGCGTAGTTAAAAACTAAAAACTTACAGAATTCATACATTTTTCAAACATCATTCTTATAAATTAAAAAGGACCACCACCATATCGTAAAATATCTTTCGATTTTCTATATTCTCAAAGTCTTAAAGATTTTACCTTCCCGTGCCCTTGGTATTTTTATCAAAAAATAACTTTTATTATCTTAATTTATTGCACCTGATAACATGTTCTACTCATTATTGTCCAAACGATACTTTTCACCCACTTTTTAAATCATAAATAGAAAGAATGGAAAACTTTTATTCGAGTGAGGCAAAACCTTTAAATTATCTGAGGAAAAAGATACATTTTTTGTAGATTCATATTTTGATACTTTTGACATCGGAAATGAGCTCGAAAGGCCGTAAAACCCTTAAAACAATTGTAAACATGGATACCTTCTGATGATTTTTTGAAAATGCCTAGAGGGAAAAGCATGCACCCATGTGCTAGGTCAATGATATCATCGACCTAGTGCGCGTTTGGTCAATGATATCATCGACCAAGAATGTTCTTGGTCGATGACGTTCTTGGTTGATGACATCATCGACCAAATGCGTTCCAGGTCGATGACATTCTTGGTTGATGATATCATCAACCAAACATGCACCAGGTCGATGACGTTCTTGGTCAATGATATCATCGACCTGGCGTGCCGATGATATTATCAACTAAAGGCGCGCTAGGTCGATGATATCATTGACCTAGCACGTGGACGCATGCTTTTTCCTCTATTCTTGGTCGATGATATCATCGACCAAATGCATGCCAGGTCGATGATATCATCGACCTAGCACGTGGGCACATGCTTTTTCCTCTGGGCATTCTCAAGAAATCATCGGAAGGTATTTGTGTTTGCAGTCATTTTTAGGGTTTTGAGGCCTTTCGAGCTCATTTCTAATGTCAAAAGTACCAAAATATGAATCTACAAAAATTTTACCTTTTTTCTCAAATAATTTAGAGCTTTCAAACATTTTGGCTCACTCGGTCAATGATATCATTGACCAAGCATATAGCTTGGTTGCATAAAGCAAGCAAGGTAAAGCTTGGTAGATGATATCATTGACTGAGCAATTGGGTTAGATATTTTGATATATGCATTTCAATTGAGATAAGCAAGGCAATTGCTAAAGGCAACACAATACATAACATTATCCCGAAAGATTCCAAAGACATTGATTGGATGCAGTGCACAAGTTAAAGCCAAGACATGCCATGCAAGAAAGAGCGTGGCATCTCAACTTGGCTAGGTTGACTCAGAGAATGTTCTAGTGGATAGTTTAGAGGAGGAAGGCTCTTACAACTTTTACCCCACAAAGCTTTAGCTCTAGTGCATTTAACACACTATTCAAAATTTTTGGACTTTCTCTCCTGGTTTGGACTTTTTTTTGGAGCATATCCTCTCCACTCAACTTCACTTAGTGAGCTCAAAAATTGGGTTTTTTAGAGCACTAAATGGGTTACTTATATAAAATATGGCCTTATTAAGCTAAAAAGTCAAGTGGTGACCTCTAATATAAAAAAATATGGCTCAGTGAAGCTATAGTTCCCAAACTTGTGCATGGTGCCGCCATCCAATAACTATAATAATAATAACAGTAGTCTCCTAATTCCAGTTTAATTTTAACACTGTATTGATAAAGTGAAAATATGACACCATATGAAAAGAGTTTGCTGAATTCAACAAATAAGTGGTGTATAGATACACCATTAAAAAAAAAGAAAAGAGTTTGTTGAATTCAATATATAAGTGGTGTATAGATACACCCTTTTTTTGAAAAACAAAGCATACAATACATTATCTTATTGGTGGTGTATAGATACACCATTTGTATGGAAAAAAGCATACAAAACATTATCTTATGCATCTGAATCTCGTTTAGAGTCATCAGAGTCATGTAATGTATTTGCATTTGATGGGTCAAGTCTTGCCAAATGATTTTTAATATGGACATAACTTGGATCAGGGATTGTGATACATTTTTCAACATTGTATCCATGCTTCTTTTTAAAACTTCGTGTCCTCGATTTCCAGCAATGAATAATGCTACTGACTTCCATCTCTATTAATCCCTCATTATTTGGAACCCATTCATGTTTCTTTTGCAAGCATCCCTCATAGAGTTGTTTTATTGTATATTTTCTCGGGAGATTTTTCAATGGCTTTGGTTCATTACATAAAGTTGTGAATGTTATAGGAGTTCCCTTGTCATACCTTTCTATCTTAGCAACCTTTGCAACCCAAATTGGGCCACCTCGGTCATCTAACTCTGAACTTGGATCAGATGCCCAAACTCTGCAACAAATAGACCCTCTTCAATCTCATTAGATGATCTCATTAGATGGTATAAACTCTGGTAAGGGTTTGTCTCCCTTCCTGCCATAATATTTTCGAGGTAAAAGGAATTCCTCTGCTTCCTCCATATCTACTAACATATATATATCCAAAGGAAAACTTGGTGACCTAGCTTGTTCCGGCCAAAAGGATTCACAGTATTCAATGCTCATTGAGTTTTCTTATCTTTCTAAAGATTGAATAAGTGCTTCAGTTGATTTAATTGTCTCCAAATTCTTAGTTGATTGCTCTGGATATTTTTGCATCATACTTTGAAGATGCTTAATGAAGGCTTTCAAGCCTTTCATTTCATCTATGTCAAGTGATTTGTTTTTTGTAAGAACAAATCTAGTTTCCTCCAATGGAATTATTCGTTGTAATAAAGCATATGACTCACTCCATAAATGATCTCCATCTATAGAGTAGTGCTTTCATTGCATCACTGGAATATTGTTATGCATGTGAAACTGAAAGTAGTGTGGATTTGTGTGTCCTATTAGGGCATCATCTCCTGTCTGTAAATGTGGCTCTATGAATGCTCTCCAATCTACCATCCTCTCTAAGATAGCCACTTCTAATTCTTCCTTGCGAGACCCTACAATTTTTTTCCCAATTCGAAATAGCATATCCTCCATTGTCAAAACATCCATTGACTTCAACTCACTAGAGATAACACTAAAGATTTGATCTATGTCTTCATGTGTATGGCCAACAAGAAGAAAGCCAACTTCCACTTGTTCAAATATTTTCAAACCAACCAGCATAGAGCATAAAGCAAATATATATTTATTCTTGTTCTCTCTCCAACAATTATCATCTTGTATTCGCAATGTGTTAGGTAAACATCCGCGAGCATCTCTGACCTTTTTTATTGCTTTCATGATTGATGTAACAACCTAGTTACTATCATGGTCATGCAAACTATCAATCCATACATCACAAAAGATTTAGTATCCATGTACTAATACTCCACACAAGTGTGTTTTTAGTCCATGTTTGCCCTCCAATGCCAGTGGGATACATCTATATCATGGTACAGTTGTTGTATTCTGGTCCATGCCATCAATGGTGATGCATATGGACTTATCGACATGTGAAATAGCTTCCTCTCTCCAAGAAGCATACAACTTTTGAGCATTCTGCACATGACGTAAATGGATTGATCGCCATTTAATATATCTTTCTCGTTGCTGCTCACATTTACTATGTTTAATGGCATTTTTTAATTCATCACATGTCTTATATTTTGACATCCTTTGCTTTGATGGTGTCTTGACATGGCAAAAATCTCTACGCCAAATTTTGTACAAGGTTGACCATGAAATCATGCTCTCGTCTCTATCTTGTAAAGCTTTATTGACAGTTTCTAGGACGACCTTCTTTGTCATTCCCAAAGGAAGATGTTGTTGACATTCGACACGTCCATCTAGCATTGTTTGTTGAAGATCAGGCTGTGGTAATGCATGGTCTTCGAGAACTTGCTTTAATGTTGCGGTTGCATTTATAGTGCTTCCATGGCATTCAAGCATGTAGGTATTTCCATGAATTGTATGAACCACTTTTTCTTTCACCTCTGCCCAAATGGTCCAGTATGTGCCATGTGATAGTCCAGTTAACCATTAATATCCTCGATTGCAAATGGGTCTCCCATTAACCATGGGTTTCAATCTAGGTTTACAGTGTCTTGTGCTCAAATCTTGATCAGTGCCTTGATGAAGAAAGCATGAAAACTCTTGAAGAAGATAGTTATGTCTATTAGGCGCTGTCTTACTCCAAATACCAAGGCGTATGGCTGCACAATCATCTTTCCCAACGTTTCTAATGCAAAGTCTCTTGCAACAAACTCGCATAAGCATCCTTTCCATATTCTCCTCGGATAACATTACATGTCTCTTTGGTTCTGGAATTGATGCCATGATTCTTTGCCTCTTCAGACTCACATACTTTCTTTTTGTAAATAGTGTCTTGCATTTTCTAGTTGTAAGACCATCAAACCTTGAATCCATTTCCCTTGAATCTTCATCTCTATAATCAAATGCTGTGTGGGCTTGAGAATTATTTGATGCCTTATAATATCTTGGAAATGGCAATCTTGTAGACATGTTCATTGATGTCAATTTGTTGCGAATGCCTCTTGAATTTTGTGGTTGAACTCTTTCTCCTTCGTAACTCAAGATTCTCCCATCTATATTCTCTGGCATGCTAGCAACAATATTATGAACAACATGACAAGTCTCAGATTCTCTGCCCCCTTTGCCTTGCATTCGAGTGGTAACATCATGATCATTATCACTAATATCATCAATTCCTGTTATTGCATCACTTATTCCATCGATCTTTGAGTGTATTTTTCTTTGTGGTCCCATCTTATTATTCTCAACACAAGACAAGTTTTCTATATCAATAAGCATGCTTGAGTCACTTGCAACATAGGACAAGTCTTTTATACCAGTGAGCCTGTTCGAGTCACTTGCAACACAGGACAAGTCTTCTATACCAGTGAGCCTATTCGAGTCACTTGCAACACAGGACAAGTCTTCTATACCAGTGAGCCTGTTCAAGTCACTTGCAACACAAGACAAGTCTTCTATACCAGTGAGTATATTTGAGTCACTTGCAACACAAGAAACCTTTTCTGCATCAACATCTGTTACTATAATGTCCTCAATACCTATGAGCATGCCACTATGATACTCTTGATCACTATTATAGCTTCTTTTCAATTTGGATCCCATTTGTGTTATAGTCCTTTTCTTTTGATAATATTCCATTGTGTCTTCCATGCCATTAAAGGAAACTGTCTTGGGAAAACTTGATTTCAAGAAAGCTAACACCCATTTACAAGTACTATGAACTTGTAGATGAGACGTAGTATTATGGACATCTAGATGTGAAGTACTATCCATTGCATTTTGAATGACACCTGCACTAGTCAACTTAATTATCTCCACTATACAGAGAAAACTTTGAGCATAGCCCTTAAAGTTGCCAATTGCTAAAACTTCTCCGGAGCAAGATAACATCTCTACTTTTTTCCCCTCAAAATAAGTTTTCTTGATATCTTGAAAGTATGTCTTTGGAACAATTTCGTCTTGGTCCCAGAGCGTTCTGTGTGCTTGCATATCAAATATGTCACATTGTAAGATATCTCCCAATGTTTCGAAGTCTCCATGTGGATATTTTATATGCACTTTAGGATTTACAACATTGGTGATTATCACTACACATCTTCTCTCACCACAACATTGGAAATGACATACATTCATAGGATCAAGACTATGAATTCGTCCAAAAGCCACCACTTCATTCATCTTATATAACACCACATCCATACCCTCTGTTAGGGTGAATACCTATTTTATGTGCAAAAATAGATTAGCAACTCAAAAAAAGACACAATAAATAATCATTAAGCTTATTATTACTTAATAGCTTTTATATTAAAACTAGCAGAGAAGGCATTGAACCTGAACCCTACATCATAAACTTTAAACAATTAATACCAAAACATCTTAACCACCGTAAGTCCTAAACTTTAAACATTTAATCCCTAAACCCTAAACTCCTAAACACTAAATCCTAAACCCTAAACCCAAAACTCTAAATCCTAAACCCTATACCCTAAACCCTAACCCTTAAATACAACCAAAATTTAATGAAATTTTTTTATTTGTGCAACAGGTTGGATATATCACCCCAACTTGTTGCTTGATTGGATATATTCTCCAACCTGTTGCTCAAGCAACCAACCTATTGCTCAAGCAATAGGTTGGGGTGATATATCCAACCTGTTGCACAAATCAAGAAAATTATAAAAATTAAGAATTTTCTTGATTTGTGCAACAGATTGGATATACGGTTGGGGGTGTACCCCTAACCTATTGCTCAAGCAACAGTATTGCTCAAGCAATAGGTTGGGGGATATATCCAACCTGTTCCACAAGTCAAGAATTTTCTTGATTTGTGCAACAGGTTGGATTGAGCAACAAGTTGGGGGATATATCCAACCTGTTGCATAAATCAAGAAAATTCTTGACTTGTGGAACAGGTTGGGGGGTATATTAACCTGTTGCACAAATCAAGAAAATTCTTGACTTGCAGAACAAGTTGTATATATCCCCCAACCTATTGCTTGAGCAACACGTTGGGGGATATCTCCAATGTGCTACACAAATCAAGAAAATTATTGATTTGCGCAACAGGTTGGATATCCCCCAACCTGTTGCTCAAGCAACAGGTTGGGGATGCACCCCCAACCTCATTAACCTGTTGCACAAATCAAGAAAATTCTTGACATGTAGAACAAGCTGTATATATTCCTAACCTATTGCTTGAGCAACAGGTTGGGGGATATATCTAATCTATTGCACAAATCAAGAAAATTATTGATTTGTGCAATAGGTTGGATATATCCCGCAACCTGTTGCTCAATCCAACCTGTAGCACAAATTAAGAAAATTCTTGACTTGTGGAACAGGTTGGATATATCCCCCAACCTGTTGCACAAATCAAAAAAATTCATTAAATTTTGGTTGTATTTTAGGGTTAGGGTTTAGGGTTTAGGGTTAGCGTTTAGGGTTTAGGATTTAGGGTTTAGGGTTAGGGTTTAGGGTTTAGGATTTAGGATTTAGGGTTTAGGATTTAGAGTTTAGGGTTTAGGGTTTAGGATTTATTGTTTAGGAGTTTAGGGTTTAGGAATTAAATGTTTAAAGTTTAAGATTTACGGTGGTTAAGATGTTTTAGTATTAATTGTTTAAAGTTTATCCAACCAATCGTATATCCAATCTGATGCACAAATCAAGAAAATTCTTGATTTGTGCAATTTTTTTGTTTTGTGCAACAGGTTGGATATATCCAATACTAGGTACGATTATTTGCAAAGGCTTTACTTTAAGTAATTATAAGTCTACCTAGTTAAAGTATCCTACTTATTAGGGACAAGCACATAGGCTAAAAGTACACCGATTCATATTTTCTTACATTCATGCTACATGGTGTATCAGAAGAAATGAAGAAGTATGTGATAAGAAATATTCAAAAGAAATATGTATTCCATATCATGGATTCATACCATGGATATCTGGTGGTTGCTAAAGTAGAAAAATGATATGAATTCAATGATACTGTAGTTTTGTACAAGGCCTTAAACAAAGTTTAAGGCTTTTGCAATAAGCAAGTATGCTAAACCTCTTCCAAATTCTATGGTTTTAAATACCTACCTTACAAATACATTATCTAATTCTTCATTCTTCGACTAACAAGTATTATACACATGGAAGAAAAGCATACATGCTAAAAGTACTTGTGTAAATTTTAATATTTTCTTATTTTTTAAATTAATTCAATTCTTTGATTGAATACCTTTTTAAAATTTAAAGGTTATTAGTATATAATATACATAATTTTAAATGTTATTAAGGTATAATATTTATAATTTATATATTTATTTAAATTTATATAATAATTACATTATATTTATATTAGTTTTTAAGTTAATAATGTATATTTTTATTAAAACTAAAATTTCATATCTAGTTAATAGCAGAAAGAATATTATAGAGATTTTTCATATTAAGAACTACCTTACAAATACATTCACTAATTCTTCATTGTTTTAAGCATAAGTATTATATAAAGCACATATGCTAGAAGACTTCCCATTCAAAAATATTTTCATTGTTATATTTTTTTAATTAATGTATTTATATATATATATATTTATATAATATTTATAGATTAATAATATATATTTTTAGCAAACTTATATTTTAATATTAGTTAATAAAAATTTATTATATTATGGAGCAAAAATGTTATAAATGGATTTTTTATATTAATAAAGTGTCGTAAGAAGAGTTTTTGGAGAGATTTATGGTTAAATTTTATTTTGAAGTTCTTGCATATGCAATAGGTAGAGAGGTTTGAGTGGTTTTGATGTTGAGAGAAAAATTTGTAATAGATTTTTTTCTTTAAAAAAAAAAAAAAAAAATTATTGCGTGCCCAATAAGCTGAGAGAGTTTGAGGTTGAGAGAAATTTGTGACAATAGGTTGTGAGAGTTTAAGGTAAAGAGGAAAATTTGTGGGAAAAAAGATTTAATGCAAAAGATGGTTTTTTGAAGTTGTTGCGTATGCAACAAGTTTTTGAGAAAAGAATCGGATTTGAGAAAAAATTCAAATTTATAAAAACTTGATTCTTAGAAGTTATTGCATACGCAATAGGTTGGAAATGAACTCACCTCTTGTAACATTTTGAAAATTTTGAGAATCCTGCAACAGGTTGATGAGAGGAGAGAAGCGTGGAGTGTGAAAGAATGAACTTTGAATGAAAGAGAGAATGAAGAACGTTCTACTTATAGTGAACCTAAAAGAAAACCTAGAAAACTAAAAAAAGCTGACTTTACCTAAAAGCTATCCATTTCCTATAAAACTCTACTTCTCCTCATTCTCTCTCACAACTTTCCTGGAGCTCCTCCACCACCTCCCCACCCAGGTACTCCCTCCCTCCCTCCCTTCCCTTCCCCTCCCCTCTCCTCCCTCCCCTCCCTTCCCCTCTTCTCCTGCTTCCCATCCCCTCTCCTCCCTTCCCACCTCCTCCCGCTTCATATCCCCTCTCCTCCCACTTCCTCTCTTCCTTTCCCCCTCCCTCCTACTTCCCCCTTCCTCTCCCCTCCCCTCCCCTCCCCTCCCCTCCCCTGTCCTCTCCCTCCTCCCGCTTGCCCTTCCCCTCTCCTCCCACTTCCCCCTCTCCTCCCACTTCCCCCTCCTCTCCCTTCCCCTCCCTTCCCCTCTCCTCCCGCTTTCCCCTCCCCTCCCCTCCTTTCCTCCCTCCCCTCCCCTCGCTTCCCCTCCCCTCTTCTCTCGCTTCCTCCTCCCCTCCCCTCCCCTCCTTTCCTCCCTCTCCTCCCACTTCCCCTCCCCTCTTCTCCTGCTTTCCCCTCTGAGCGGTGAGGGGAAGGTGTGGGGCGGGGCAGGGCAGGGAGGGGAGGCGAGAGGGGAGGGGTGAGGCAGGGAGGGGGAGGGGCAAGGGGAGGGGCGGGGCAGGGAGGGGAGCAGAGGGGAGGCGAGAGGGGAGTGGAGGGGAGGCGAGAGCGGAGGGGCAGGGCAAGGAGGGGAGGGGCGAGAGGGGAGTGGAGGGGAGGGGCGAGAGGGGAGGGATGGGGCAGGAGAGGCAAGAGGGGAGGGGAGGGGCGAGAGGGGAGGGGCGGTGGGAGGGCAAGGGAGGGGAGGTGAGAGGGGAGGGGCGGGGAGGGGAGAGGCGGGGAGGGGGGGATTACCCCCCCAACCTGCTGCGTGTGCAACAGGTTGGCCCGCGTGGGCCAACCTGTTGCACACGCAACAAGTTGGTTGGGGGGGTAATCCCCCCCCTCTCCCCTCTCCCCTCCCCTCTCGCCTCTGCCCCACCCCTCCCCTCCTCACCCCTCGTGCCTCCTTGCCAGGGGAGGCCCCCCACCCCTCCCCTCCCCGCCCCCCCGCCCCTCGCGCCTCCCCGGGAGCCGACCTGACACCTCCCCTCCCCACCCCCACCCCTCGCCCGAGCCGACAGGGACCTCGGCAGGGAGGCACGAGGGGTGGGGGGTGGGGGTAGGGAGTGGAGGGGTGGGGGCGAGGGGGGCTCCCACGACGAGGATGCACGAGGGGCGAGGGAAGCGGGGAGGGGAGGGGTGGGGGCGGGATGGGCTCCTGCGACGGGGAGGCGCGAGGGGCGGGGAGGGGAGGGATGGGGGGGAGGCGAGAGGGGAGGGGAGAGGGGAGAGGGGGGGAAGGGGGGGGATTAACCCCCCCAACCAACATGTTATGGGGTGGGGGCGAGGGGGGCGACGGGGACCTCGGTGCGAGGGGCGGAGGGGGGGCAGGGCGAGGACCTCGGTGGGGAGGCATGAGGGGTGCGGGGGGGGAGGGGAAGTGAGAGGCGAGGGGAGGGGCAGGGTGGGAGGTGAGAGGGGAGGCGAGGGGCAGGGGAGGGGAGGCGAGGGGCGGGGCGAGGGGAGAGGGGGGGAGGCGAGGCGAGAGGCGAGGGGAGGAGGCAAGAGGAGGGGAGGGCGGGAAGGAGGATGGGAGGGGCGGGGAGGAGAGGGGAGGCGAGGCGAGAGGGGAGGGGCAGGGAGGGGAGAGGCAAGGAGGCGGGAGGAGAGGGGAGGGGCGGGTAGATGGGAGAGAAGGGGAGGGGAGGGCGGGGATTAACCCCCCAACCTATTGCACACGCAACAGGTTGGGGGGTTAATCTCCTCCTCTCCTTAAGTGGGGGTCCTTGGGGGCTTTAAAAAACTAAAAAAATAAATTTAAATAATTTAATTTTAAAAAAAATAAGAAAATGAAAAATAAATAAATAAATAAAATTAAAAATTTTAAATATATAAATAATTAATTAAAATAAAATAAAATAATTTAAAAAATAAAAAAAATAAATTAATAAATTTAATTTACTTTAATTTAAAAATTAAAAATAAATAAATAAATAAATTTTTAAATTTTTTTAGAAAAATAAATTAAAATTTAAATATATAGATATATAAATGAATAAAATTAAATTTAAAAAAAATCAAATAAAATTTTAAAAAATTAAATTCTTTTATCTATGTTTATAAAATATTTTGAATTAAATTATTTATGTAAAAAAATACTATATAAAAAAATATTTTCTAGAAATATAAAAAATATTTTTAAAAATATATTTAAACTTTTGAAATTTCAATTAATTTTTAATATTTAAATATTTAATTAGCAATTTTTTTAATATTTTGAGTTTGAAAATCATTGTTATTCTCATTTTTGTTTTTTGATTACTTTGCAGAAAACTATGGCTTTGAGTGTTGGTTCCAAGGTGTCTTTCAAATATCTTGAACATGCTTGGTATTTTATGGAGCGCAAATCAAAGTATTTTTTGGTGATCACTGCCGAGAATGTGTCAAGCGTGATATATTCTCCAGAGGCAGTAAGAAATGGTGGCATGGTCTCAACCATCAACATTAAAGAAAACAATTTGATAGAAGTTTTGTGCAAAGGGAAGAATGACAATGTGGTCTATAAGTTACGAGTTACACACAAGCACTTCTTGAAGCCCTTACCAGATTCAATTGAGGGATCCCAAGAATTACTTAGTGCCTTGGAAGCATTGAAGAAAATGTGGAATGCATTTGCAAGTGGTGGTGTTGTACCTTCAGCAGCAATAAGTACACCATCTATAACATGTAACCCTCAAGTTGTACCACCAATATCTGTGGCGATAACTATGGTATCTCCGACAAGAGTAACTACAATATCTATAGCAATAACTACAGTATCTCCAATTGTACCTACACCATCGACTGCTGCAACTACAGGAACAAGGAGTGATCATGGAGTAGATTCAAGTTGCATAGCTATTCCCAAAAAGAGAGCAAAAATAACTCCTACTCCATGTGCAGATCGTTCAAGTGCAGGTTATTTAAAACCAGGCGAAAAATTGGATAGTGATGATCAGGAGGATCCGCAAGAAGAAGATACAAGTCTCGCAGACTTTTCTATAAGTGTGGCAGACTTATATCCTCCAGAGGATAAGGGGTACATTTGGGGATTTTCACAATTCAGCGTGGCCACAATGCTTATTGATCGAGCTTCATTGTTCACAAATCAAAGAAAGCTAGATAAGACATTTGCACGCAAATTGTATGAAGATACGAGGAAAACAAGAACTCCAATTGCCACTAATATCACTCTTCATCCTATGGCATTTAAGAGACTTCAAGAAGATGATCCTACATTGCCTAATGTCACATTTCAAAAGTGTATGGATTTTCTTGATGCTTTTGAGAACTTTAGAAGGAGTGACTTTGTTCGTGGAGAGTCTTTTTACCAAAGCCGATATGGGACTGACATCGAGAAGAGATACATGCTGGCAAAGAATAGATTCTTGTAAAGATGCAGGTTTGAGCCCATTGATGGGCAACACTTTTGTGAAGCTTGTAGGATCGCCCTTGATGAGGGAAGAAAAGGAAACTTGCCACAGATTGAGTGGATGGAAAAGTTTCAACGGGTCATTTGTCATGTATGCATATTTAATGATGACTCAAAGTACATTCTAGAATCAAAAAGCCTGAATTCTACTCCATTTAGGTTGAAAAAATGCTCTTCTCTTTTTGAGATTCTGATAAAGGCAAGGGAGTTATGGGTCGGCTGTGGAAAGCCACAAATAGTGAAGGGCAGGAGACCTACATTTGAGTACTTGGCAAAGAGGACTCACCTCTATAGATGCTTGAAAGGTGTTGTCAGCAATACGCAAGGCATACCAAGCAAAAGGTTGAGGCAAAGGATATGAACACCACCGTTGCAAGATACATGGATGTTACTTGCATTGTCTTCCACAAGGACTCAGTGTTTCAGAGCATGGTGGATGTTTGCCAAGCATATGAAACAAGAAAGATATCCTTTGAGGCACCAGAGCACATTGCAACTCAGAGGAAAGAAATAATGAAACCGATGCCTTTGGAAAGAAGAGCAAGCATAGCAACTTGGATGAAGTGGTCACCCGAATGATTCAAAGTGAGGGTGCTCTCTCGGCACTATTGTTTTTATTGAAATCTGATGATGAGTTAGCTGGCAAGTCAATTAATGTGGATAAGAAGAAAGCACTTAGCCTAGGTCAACTCCTTGATAAGACATGGGTAGAAAGTGGTTGGCTTCAATGGATGCAGATGCCACACCAACAAAGGATCTAAGAGCTAAAATGCCAAAGATTGTTGAGACAGAATATATGGACATCAAGAAAAAGGCCTTGCAGTCCACTGCCCAAGGTAGAGCAATTGGTGGTTTAGATGATGGTTCTCCATTCAGCTTCTCCTATGATATCTTGCTATCAGAGAATGATACAAATTTTGCACACATCAATGGCATTGATACAGAGCATTTCATAACAATGAGCATAAAATTCAGATGAAAAGAAGGGAAGCTTTGAAAGATTCCTCTAGAGTTCTCATTTTGAGGTTACAGTTCTCGAATTAGATGTTACATTGTTTGACCACCACCCTACTCCCATCCTCACATGGTGAGTTATTTTGAGCCCTTCTCACAGCAATAACCTAGCCATCCACCCACTGTCCATTCGCCCTCAATAATCCTGTTACATCGAGAAAGACTTGGAGAGTGGTCAAGTGACCATCTCTTCCTCCCTTTGGATTTTTGTCAAATTTTTCCGTCCGTCAAGTTTCCACCACCACCACCCATACCCCCCTCCTCCTTCACCACCATCACCCCCCTCCACCCGCTTTCCCCTCTACCCCCCCTCTTTACCCACCCACTCCCCGCCGCCTCCCCCATCCCCTCCCCCCCCTCTATTAGGGCTATATATAGCTTGCCCTAACTCAGCCTAGTCCTCAACTATATATATGCCTATGATCTATGAATAGAATCACTTCCTTGGGAGCAACTCTTGTGTCTGTCTCTCTCCTCTTTCTCTTCTTCTCAACATGGTATTAGAGCTTGGCTATGCTCTAGCATGACTGTGAGGAGAAAGAGACATGGTTTTCATCAATTTGGCAATGCGATCATTCACAGAACATTCTTTCTTATCATTTTGACTACTTGGTTGCTAGGTTTTGAGTTGATATGCAAAAGTTATCAAAGATGCATTGCAAATCAGCACTGTGGTCATGATTGATGAAAACGGCCTGCAATGGCTTGATCGAAGCATATGCGCTGGTTATTTTGACTAGTTGGATCACTATATTTCGATTTCAGGTAAGAAAGTTATGGTTATTTCTTTTTGTTGCCTGTTGTCAATAAACTGGTAGAAAGTGTTTGGACAGGAAGATGAAGACTCATACTTGATCTAGGAAATGAGGACGGAAAAGTTTCATCTACTTTTATAGAATCAACAATATTTGAAGCAAAAGCAAAAGTAATAAAAAAATAGACTTAATGATAAGAAGCTTCTTGATACGGTGTCGCCCTCCTGCTTTTAGTCTCCACCAATTGATCACACCATCTTGCACTCAGTATTTACGTTCCCTTGGATTTAATACACTAGCATATCATGCTTTTATGTTCCCACCAGCTGATCACACCATCTTGCACTCAGTATTTGCGTTCCCTTGGATTTAACACACTGACATATCATGCTTTTACGTTCCCAAATGGAGAAATAAGATGCTCAATCACATAAAGCAAACTTCTTTAGCTATAGGATTCCACAAAAATTTAGATGAAGAGGAGACCCAACACCCACCGGTCATCTCCATAAAAACCAAGAGCGCAGGATCATTGTTGTAACTGTAGTCAATCTTTAGGGATCAAGATCTTATCTAATCGATGCCAAGTAGAGTCTCAATCTTGTCGTTAAGAGTAAGGTAGTCCGATTTACACGCTTTTGTAGTGATAATTATATACATTCATTAGACCAAAAAGTTAATTGAGAAAATCACTTGGACAAAAGGTTATCTACCATATGAAAGAAATTTTTATTTCTATTAAGTCATTAGTGAAAACAAGAGTTTATCACTTCAACACTTGTGGTTTCATGCTACTTTTGCAAAAGTAAAAGCCAATGATGCTTCACATATATTAAGCTAGTCTTTATTTAGTGCATCCTTTATTGACCAACTTCTTATTTAGTTCATCACTTGCTGAGTCTTTGTGTAAGTGCTTTTTCATAGAATATCCTTCAACCAAAGAGCTCTGTCAATATCTATACTTGGGTGCCTCACAAAACTTGATTGTTTTTTAGCAATCACTATGACATACATCTATGTGTTGGAGCTTTTCTTTGCCTATTAGTATAGACCAACTTCTTATTTAGTTCATCGCTTGCTGAGTCTTTGTGTAAGTGCTTTTTCATGGAACGTCCTTCAACCAAAGAGCTCTATCAATATCTATACTTGGGTGCCTCACAAAACTTGATTGTTTTTTAGCAATCATTATGACATACATCTATGTGTTAGAGCTTTTCTTTGCTTATTGGTATAGAGATAAACCAACTTTCTTAAATGTTGCACATGATTGGGAACCATGATATCATCGTAGTTCATTACAATGATTTGTTCTTGATATTCCACTTGAAAGGTTATGTTATTTGTATTCCACTACCTTCATATGCTTGGTGTTTTATTCGCAATGATAATACATGTATTATTATGTTTTGCTAACAATTTTGGCTGTAGCTTCAAGTTTCCATGAATCTTGGTTAAAGAGACTTGCCAAATACTCTATATCAAGCTTTACTTTCAGCATGAGTTGATTGATTCAAAGGAGCTTCCAAAATATTTTGTATTATTTTGAAGGCTATATTTTCTTCAATTATCTTATCGTTTACTTTTGATTTCCTAAAAGTTTTACGTTATTTTGAAGGTGAGAGATACTTTCAATTATCTTTTGATTTTGAAAGCAGGTTCTCTTTCATCTTTTGTTAATCAAGCATGCCTATAGGCCATCCATTGTATTTGATCTGGAGTAGGGCAAAGATCATGTAGGTGTTCTTGATATGCAAAAGAAAATGTCGATCTAATGTTTTTTTCTCTCTTATAAGCTAACATCTTGCTTGACTTGCTTATCATCTATTCAACACTAGCTTCACTTTCATAAGCTGGTCCATCCTATGGAAAAAAAAGGACTTGCCGAATGTTTTACGTTGTTAACATGCTAACAATGTGTTTTCTTTCAATGTTTAGCTTTGATATCATTACTTCTTATATACATTACTTTACATATGAGAAGGTGCTTCTCACATGCTTTCTTATCGTTTTCAAGGCACTCGTTTGTTTCCAGGGTGAGCTCACACACTCAGTTGTGTCTCCGAGTACATGCAAGTTTGCACAGGTGCCTAGATACAATCCAATGGACTAAATGCACATTCGATACCTACAAGATGAGTACATCTACTTTGTTTTTCATACTCATCTATATTTACGAGTGCATGCAAGGTCTTGCTAGACTAGCGGTTTGTTCCTTCTTTGTGGATTAACTTATTGATGACTTATGGTATGTATTTACTTATTGGTTCACCTTATATCTTCAAGCAAGGCATACTTTTATTTCTCCCTTTATGTGATGAGGTATACTTATATGTCTTTCACGATGAACACATATGACTCACTTATTGAGTACTCGTTTGGACATGGCACCTATGGATTACTTATTGCATACTCGTTTGAACGTGGTAAGGTTCAATGTCTTTCAGATGACAATATTTATGAACACATATGGCTAATTGCTTGAGTACTCATTTGGACATGGCATATGGCTAACTACTTGAGTACTCATCTAGATATGGTACATGGATTATTACTGAGTCCTCGTTTGGATGTGACACATATTTACTCGTCTAGATGTGGTTCATGGATTATTACTGAGTCCTCATTTAGATGTGACACATATTTATCTGGCTTTCAAGATGGACACATATGGATTACTTATTGAGTACTCATTTGGACATGGTCGTATTGCGTACTCATTTGGATGTGGCAAGGTTCAACGTCTTTCAGATGAACACAAATGGATTACTTCTTGAGTACTCATTTGGACATGGCACATATGGATTATTTATTAAGTACTTGTTTGGACATGGCACATATGGATTACTATTGAGTACTTGTTTGGACTTGATCACCATTCTTCGATGCCCATTTTCTTGGTTACTTCTGGATGTTCTTTGTAATCTCAGATGCTCATCTTCCCAATTGTTCGGTACTTTTAGATGCAAAGAGGTTGTTATTTCATTCCTGCTATGATTATGTAAGCTGTATCTAATCCACACCAGCTTGCCTCTTGTCATATCTGTGTGGCTTATGCTCGTTGTATTTTCAATTGTTCAGTACTTTCGGATGAGTAGGTTGTTATTTCATTTTTGCCTATGATTATGTAAGCTATGTCTAATCCACACCAGCTTGCCTCTTGTCATATGTGCATGGCGTATGCTTGTTGTATTTCTGGTTGTTTGGTATTTTCAGTTGCCTAGTTGTTCGGTACTTTTGGGATGCCCAATTGTTCGGTACTTTTGGATGTCTAAATGCTCATAGTGTTTCTAGATTATTGGTTCTTGATTTGCAGGATCATTATGGGCTTTCCTATTGTGTTGCGATGGCTTTCTTACAGTACGCAAGCGACATTTCAGCCTTGGCTTTGTGGACATCTCAAATCTGATACTTCTGGATGGCCAGATGCTCATTGTGTTTTTGGATTATTGGTTCTTGATTTGAAGATCTTTACGGGCCTTCCTATTGTGTTGCTACGGATTTCTTACACTACCCAAGAGACATTTCAGCCCTAGCTTTGTAGACATCTCAAATCGCCCCTCCATACTCATCTTTGGAGTAACCAAAGCAATCTCCTCATACATGAAGGCATGATTATAAAGGTTTGAGGAGGTTTGACCAGATTGAACTTGGAGACAACAAGCTCTACTATTCATATGAAGAGCTAAAACATCGAACTAGAAGATCTCAAGCCCTGATTATGCATCATTACTATGTTAAACAAGTTGAGATTTCCCGGCAACTTTTTCTATTTTTCACACATACTTTGCACTATATCATCCACCAAACATAGCACCTATATTTTGCACTGTACTATGGACAAGTGCTTGTCTTATGCCTTTATACTATCCATATGCAATTTGCACTGTATCATCCAACATTATGATGTATCATTCAAACTAGCATATGGCCATCCTTTGTATATATATTTTCACATAGATATATATAGTGGCTCGCGTTTTTCCCTTTTACTCCCCAAGGGTTTTTTCATCCATAGCTAGAGGGCCTAGTTTGAATGGGGGTGTTAGATCTATATATAGCTTGCCCTAACTCAGTCTAGTCCTCAACTATATATATGCCTATGATCTATGAATAGAATCACTTCCTTGGGAGTAACTCGTGTCCATCTCTCTCCTCTTTATCTTCCTCTCAACACAACTCTTGTGTCCGTCTCTCTCCTCTTTCTCTTCCTCTCAACACCCTCCACCCCCCCTCCCCCCCCTCTCCCCCCATCCCTCAGCCCCTCCACCCCTCCTCTCCATCCCTCCTCCGTCCCCCCGCCCTTCCCCCCTGCCACCCCCCACCCCCACGCCCACCCCCCTCCACACACACACGCCCACCCCCCCTCCCCCCCCTTCCCCCTTGCCAACCCCCACCACCACGCCCACCCCCCCTCCACACGCACATGCCCCCTCCACCACCCCCCTCCATCCTTCCCCCCCCCTTCCATCTCTCCCTCCATCCCCCCCCCCCCTTCCCCCCCCTCCATCCCCCTCCCCCTCCCCCTCCCCCCACCCCCCCTCCATCCCCTCCACCCCCCCTCCCACCCCACCCCCCACCCCCCCTTTTTCTTCCTTTCTGCCCACTCCTTACATCTCTCTCTCTCTCTCTCTCTCTCTCTCTCTCTCTCTTCTCTCTCTCTCTCTTTCTCTCTTCCCCACCTGCCCTCACACACACCTCTCTCTCTCTGTCTCTCTCGATCTCTCTCTTCCACACCCCCCTTCATCTCTCTCTCCACCTGCCCTCATCTCTCTCATCCCCACCTGTCGCACTCTGCCTAGGGAACCATGCACCATCTGAGCCAGTTAGTAGTACCCCTCAACGAGTTAGCAAGGCTTGGGCCTCGAAGAGCTTCGCCTAGGGTGCTATGCGCCATCAGATCCAGTTTGTGGCACCGTGCATCATGCGAGACTTGAGCCTCAAGCGCCGTGAGTCGTTGCTTCGTGCGTCGTTGACATTGGACCTCGTGCTGCCTCGAATGTCGTGCATCTCCTCCTCCATAAGCCGTGCAACACTATGGCCTGTGCCGCCTCAGAGTCGTGCATCGAGTGCCGTTTAGTGTGCACATTTATGTCCACCACTGGAAGCCATGTGGCCTGTGCTGCCTCATATGCCATGCATAGGGCCCGTGCGTCGCTAGCCACTAGTGCACCAATGTAAGCCTCTGCCACTCAAGCGCTCTGCTCACCTGCTCCGCCACCACTATCGGCTCCGTTACATCACCCACCCTCTACGCCTCCCTTGCATTACAATCCCTCCTGTCCCCCTTCACAAACTCTGCCCCTTCCCTCCCTCCACACCCCTCGTTTCTACCATTTCCCCTCCAACCCCACCCTCGCCGACGGCGAATGCCCCCCCTAAGTATTAATTAATTATATAATTTTTAAAAAAATCTCTAACCCGACTTCTAACCTAGGTAATTAGGTTAGGTTAAGGTTAGGCTAAATTATTCTTAGGGTTAGGTTAAACTAACCAAGATCACTGCACAAGAAAATCCACCTCCAAGATTATGGTGCCGTATCTTCGTAGTCAATGGCCATGATGAAAATAGTTGCATTTTCAACATGCGCAATAACCCGCCTCGACCTTAACAATACCAACCAGCACCCATACCAATGTGCAAGCAACTGGCACTTGCACAAGTGCCCCCATCTCTGAGACTGAATCTTGTTTCCATTCAGATACAAGTCCCGCAATTACTCAGGAATCCAAATCCACGACCATACCCATGAGCACCAAATCCAACTCCTCAAGCAGTTCCAATACAACAACTGCAAGCCAAGGAAGTGGACTCGTCATTAGAGTATGAAGCTAAGTACCTAGTGTACTATGTAGAAGGTGCAGAAGGTTTAATGCCAGTCTATGCAAGTCAACTTTGACCCAACACATATCGAGCGCCAATCAAGTGCTACGGTTGTGGAGAAAATCACTAGATCCTACGGTGCCCTCATCATGGTAGCCCTGCTACTTTCCAACCACTCTGCAGAGATTGTGGCATAGGCCATGCCTGTATGGGTTGTACCATGAAAAATAAGATCCCACAACAAAAGAGGCTAAGCATGATGTCCCAATCGGCATTATTGGGGTGGACCATCAAAGTCTAGGGCCGACAAGCATAATATCACAACCTGTGAATGTAATTACATGCCAACAAAAGAGGCCACCAAGGACCCTAATATTCCTATACAATCAAGGTGACTTCTTCAAAAGAAAGCACATGTTCCTCTACCTCCGCCAAGCATTGAGCAACCAAGCTCATCTACATCAGCTCTCGAGCCTCAAATAAAAGAAGCTCCATATCTGAATGCAGAAGTGGAGAAGGCTCGATTTCAGGCACTTCAACAATGGGCACAAAAGGAACAAGCTCAATTTGAGGCTAAGAAACAAGCACAAGATCCAATCCCTGACTTGGCCCCATCAAGTATTGATGCTATACTCAAGCCTCTATTCCAACAACAAAATCTGCAACATAATGTACCATCATGCCAACTTGAAGGCACCGCGCTTTCTAGCATTCTACGTTGTCATGTTAATTCCCATCGAAATCCTACTACAGAATTGTCCCAATCTCTGGGAGAGTTTCAAAGGCTAGATTGAACTCGCAAATCCCCCTCCACCTATGAAAGACATAGAAGATATCCCTGTGCGGATGGGTGAGAGAGATGACATATGCAACATCACTGTGCCTTTGATTCACAAGGCATATAATGAAGTCCAAGCCATAGTGAATGGAGGAGCAGGTGTAAATGTCCTATCCAAGGAGCTCTACCATGAATGGGGTCTCCCACCAATGCAAAAGGCGAATTTCAACATATCCCTTGCCAATGATTCATGGGCAAAACCCTTGGGAATAGTGAATGGCATGTTAACAAAAGTCATAGGAGTCCGCTTTTCCCTTCAACTCACAATCTTGAATCTCCGTAAGAAATCCTATCAAATCTTACTAGGATGTCCTTGGTTGTGGGAAGCATCAGTCCTCCATGACTGGGGAATTGATAGACTGACAATCCGAAATTGCAACACCACAGTTAGAGTAAATGTGGGGACAAGAGCAATAAAACCAATTGTGCCTAGAGCATTGGATGAAACCTCTTCAATGACGATCTCAAGAAAATAAGCTCCCTTGCAACAACATGCCATAGTGGGCAATACACAAAACAATGTCAATAATTGGATACAAAATTTGGCAACCATTGACAGCTGACATTCATTAGACCCCATCTTCACATAGATAGATGCTAAGGTCATGTAAGTAGATCCTCCACTCACACATGAAGAACCAATCAATCTAGATGTGCCATTCTTTATGGCCGACCTTGAGCGGAATAATGAACCTGAAGAAGGTACCCATACCAATAATGACTCAAATTTTCCTTGGGACCTTGAAACTGAGGCAAAGAATGCTCAAATTGAAGATTAAGTCTTTAACAATGACTTAGCCATTTTGTATGCCCTAAGGGCAGTCAAGCTTCCAAAAGTTGAACCTCCAAAGTTGAATAACAGTAGAAAATCCCACAAGAAATCTGGAGTAAATTGCCGCCGAAAAGCCAAGGCCGAGAACACTTCAATGAATTTGAACAAGTCCAAAAGAGGATCGTTGGATTGTTTCTTACAAAGCCAACTTCCTCAAAATGTGAGCCACCTCCTCTTAAATGGTCCCTTGAGGGACTTGAAGGAGTATGCACAACAAAGGAACCCTTACTTGGTAACACCTTACCAGTGGAAAAGTTACCCCACAGTTCCCAACGTAAGAAGTTTTGAAAGTATAAGCCACATGTGCAGATGAAGCTCGATCAAGAGACTTTAGAAAAAGAAAGTCACTAAGAGTCTAACAAATTGGTTAATGATACTATGCCACCCAGTACCCATAGCACATGTCAAGCTAGTTCAACACCATCAGAAGCTGATCTTCATCAAGGATTGCCGGATTACTTCAAGAATTACATGTGGTAGTGTCCCCATAGCAATGCCAAGACCACTAAGAGAATATGAAGTTCAAGCTGTGCTGCTAGAAAATTTGGATGGAGCCCAATTCAACACAACCATGAACGGGAGACGACTGAAGTGCTACTACTTCAACATGCAAGCCATCCTCTACAAAAATGAAGATTTGGGAAACCCAAGTCTTCCTTAGTTAGGATAAGATTGTATCACTAGAAGTCACTTTCATATGTATATCTTCACACATATAGGTAGCATCAACCAATTTCAACCTAGGGCTTAGAAGTGATGCCCGAGTCCTAGCTACCCTATGAAATCCCAACAACAAAAAAAAAGAAGCAAATAGTTAGTCCCTACCTAGCTACTACTAGGTCAATTGCACTCACACGCTTTCTCTTAGACACATAATAGATTGCATCAATAATAGTATCACATACTTTCACTCCATACTCTCAAAGCATGCACTGAATTCATAAGCAGGACAAGAAGCTATAACAAAACTCAAGATGAATTAGCGAAAGAGTCTGTAACCTCAGCAAAATGAGACCCTCGCCAAACATGACAGCCGTCTCCTAAATGCACAAATATCAGACTTGCATACAAACTGATCTACGAGCTCAAAAACGTGTGCAATCTCATCCAACATGTATGTAAGATAGCAAGAAATGCTAGCCTCAGCAACAATGAGACCCCCACTAAACCTCTTCCCAAGAAGATTCGATGGAGGAGTCCGCAGCCTCAGCAATGAAATCCCCTCTAAAATTCATATTCATAGCCATCTGCCCCTCCTCAAGAGGAGATAAGCTTCCTGACTACAGACCACAAATTGTATGGTGCAAAAGCATTACAATAGGAGCATGCCCAACAACCACTAGGTTACGCACATGGCATCCCAACTCCAAATTCAAAATAAGCCATAACCCAAGGATGGGTAATAAAATGGATCCAGGAGTATGTTGTCTCTGTGCCAACATGAACTTAGGTAGCACAGAATGCGTGTGTAGAGTAGCAGCAAAGCTCCGCTTGTACTTGCATAAGATAATCCCTCTTAGGAATCTAGCTTGCATGTTCTACATGCAAGTTCTACATACGATTCCTACATGCAACATGTGAGTTCTACATGCAACTCCTACATGCAACATGCGAGTTCTACTTCCATAATGATCTGCCACAAGTGGCTCAACAATGCTAGCCACAATACCGTTGTCTAAATCAAATGAAAAACAAGGCCTGCCTGACAAGCACGCATAAGAGGGGCTGTACCATAACCCATCTCTAGAACCAGCCCTCCAGGAACACAGAGAAGAGACATAATGCAACCTACAAAAAAACTACTCCTCTCTAGTCCACCTCGTGCTAGCTGAGAAGACATCGGCACGATTGTCCTTGAAGAGGGAGGTATGTGATGAGTCCAGACATCTTCACGTGGATCAATCAAAAGCTGTTGGAAAAGTGGAAAGCTCTCCTCCCAAAAAACTGTTGGATTCTTCTTTGCTCTACGTATTAGAGCTAATACTGAAGATTGCATCTGGAAACCACATGGAGAAAAACATGTATAGTATATTGACTTCAACTAGCAAGCATTATAACATGAAAGATGGCAAACATAGCATGCATAAGACTTATCCTTCCAAACATATCATGCATAGAACTAACAAGGAGACATTTGTCAAAGACACTTTTATCATGGAATGCAAACATAGAATGCATGGAATGGTAGCTTACCTTAACACTTTTATCATGTTCTCTACAAAATCCATATGGAAACTTGTCATGAATGATCACACATCTGACAACCTCCAAGCCCTGGACATATGCAAACCGTTCCATCCAACCAATACATTGTCCTGCAAGCAATTAATTTTATTTAAAACTAGTAGAATGGAAACACAAAATGTGAAATGTCAATTGTGGTATTGTGCCTTACCTACCAAAGGACATATGCATGCCAACCAACCACTATCAGACAAAGAAGCTGATGCAACTACAAGCCCATGCCGCACATGGTCCTCGAGCAAGACATTCCAAGTAGGAGTGGATCCTCTCTCATCAAGTGGATAGCCAGATGGAAAATCGAGCAATATAAAATATGAAGCCCACTTCACCTTCTTACCCATCCTCTTGTAGTCCTGATCTTGACTAGCCACTGTAATAAAAAACTCATGCAAAATAGCATACTTATCATTTCTTTTAGAGTCAGCAAAGTCTTTGCCCATTGCAATGTACATAATCTCCAACTGTACAAGCAAAAAAAGGTGTGATGCCCCGGGCCAAGGAAATGTCAGGTGACTGTGATCGATGGAACACGTATTGCTTCACAAGTCTCGAGATTAATTCTCCACCTATATGCAAAAGCAAATCAATTACAAGTAAAAATAGTGTTAAAGGAACAACTACATATACAGAACACAACAACACCCTTACCTGCACTCTCTATGTGATCCATTTCATGCCGCATAGGACTAGATGGTCCCTCATCTAGAAAGAGAACAATCATAAACCTATTAATGCAATGTCAAAACGAATTGAAGACAACATCAACAAACAATCATATTGTATCTTCCTTACCTTTTTCTGTAGGATGTTCTTGTTTCTCTTTGTCTTTATTATCTCTCCTTGAGCTTCCCTCCACTTTGTCCTTACTTGCTTCATTGGCTTTTTGTGAAGCATAAGTATTGTATAAGTCTCTTTCTCGCACCAGTACTTGTCCTTTAGGGAAATCTATCCACCAGGGACAATGTGCTAATTCCCATTGAGAGAGATGGTGCATGCCCAGTGGATACATGCATGCAGCATGACCAATCTCCACCCAACTCTTACACAAATTTGGAATGTCAGAGATCCTTTTCTCTATTGCCAAGTGGGAGAGATATCTATTGTGATGCCAAAAATTGATATTTTTAATTTGGCATTGGTATTGTTTTTCTCTATGTTTGATAAGAGTTTGAGTATCAAGTGATAGCCTAGCGGCTCTCACTTATTTCTATTTTCTATGATATTGTATGGGATGGAGAGGATGAGTGGAATGGCTCATTGTAAATACCATAGGTATGAATTATAAATACCTTGGTATGGGGTGAGAGTTATTTGTGTATTGGATATTATGGAGTTTTTAGAAAATAGGAAGAGTGAGTCATATAAAGAGGTGGGCTCATGTCCATGTGTTCCAATAATATAAGAGAGGCCACATGCCAAGCGTGTGGAAGGCATGTGGAGGAGTGTGAAGTCAAGAGGAATCCTTCTAGAACTCCTATGTGGAATAAGGAGGATGTGGACATGTGGAAAAGAGAGGGTCCCTATGGGCTCCATGTGAGGAGACTCTTGACTTTCTCAATATTTTAAGAGTCATGAGCATCTTGTGATGGGACACATGGCAAGAGTAGCCAAAAAGGACATGGATGGTGACATACGTGCTTATGTGATTGATGGGGAAAGGAATCTACAGGCAGCAATTGTAAATGGGTGAAGGAGGGTAACAAAATCTCTATAAAAGGAGCCCTCCTCTCCCTTATTCATCAATCTCTTCCACCATTAGGCCTCATGTTGCTGTAGCTCTAGTCTCCCCAAGCCTCTTCCATGAGCCTTCTCTCCCTCTTGTAGATATTCTCTTATGTAGACTCTTGAGTCCATCTCTCTCTAGTTTATTCTCTCTCTATGAGTAGTCTTGGAGCTTCCGCTCCCTCTTGTATGTATGAAACCTCTTCTTCTCCCTTGTGTTTATAGTGTTGGAGTGGATTCTCACTCTATTTGTAATGAAGGTCACACTTCACGTTCTCTCTCTCTTGACTGTCTCGTCCCTTTTCTCTTTTAAAGCCTTGAAAGTTCTTTCTATTCGGCCGCTCACTGTGCATACATGGTCCATTTGTTTCTCGAGCCACCATGAAAACTTCTTCCCCTCTTCTAGGCGAAATCTATGAGGGGTGGATCGTTGATGAAGGTGGAGTCTTGAGGGAGCATCCTGCTCAGGCGAAATTAGCCTGGGTGGAGGGTAGTTTTCATGACAGTTTGACCCCCTGTTAGTATTTTGCTCATAACTTTCTGTTCGGTAGTCCGATTGTAATGAAATTTATATCAACGTGAAGCTCTCTTCAAGCCACATGTTTATGTGTGATCAGATCTTGAATCAAATACTATTGCAAAAAGTTATGAGTCTCTGTGTCTGACAGTCTGTTTTTATAACAGTTTTTATCCCTGTCTAGTAAACTATCCATAACGTTTTGGCCGCTTCTCTGTTTCTTACAAAACATATATCAGCACGAATCTCTCTTTAAGGGCATGTCTGTATATGCTTAGATCTTGAATCAGATACAGCTGCAAAAAATGTTATGAGTCTCTGTGTTTGACAATCTGTTTTCATAATAGTTTTTATCCCCTTCCAGTAAACTGTCCATATCTCTTCAACCGTTTGTCTGTTTTCAATGAAACTTATATCAGCGCGAAGCCCATCTCAAGGCACATCTCTTTGTGTGCTTAAATCTCTGATATCATGTCTCTACTAAAATTTATAGACCTCTGTGTCTAATGATAGTTTATAGAGTATTTTGAGCTAAGTGTAAAGATGTCTATGAAGGAGGTGCAATGTTTCCTCGGAATCTACCCATCCGACCTAATCAGCCCCTTCAAACTCCTCGATATATATTAGTTCATGTCATGTTGAGCCGCAAGAACTTCTTTCAACAACATATCGCTCTTCTCTTTGGTGCAGACCGGCTCGCTGAGATTATGGCCTCTGCTGATCCTTTCCTTCTCCCTATGCTTGATTACAACATCACTTGGGATGTTACCATCTTCATTCTCATCTGAGGGAGGAAAGTATGGTGTGGTATCTTGGCATAAAAGCTTTTTTCTAATGTCCCATTCTCAATGATAAATATCTTTGGTTGTCAGTTCGAAAGTAGCAGGAAGTGAAGAGGTGCGTGAAGTTTATTACCCCCAACTTCATGTCACATCTTTTGGTGGAGACGCCGGGTACGTTTGGTATTGGATTCATCCCACCTTACTAAACGGTCTCGGGTGTACTTGATTGCATGTTATGCCTAGAAGAGGCATGTGTTTTGATGAGATAAAGAAGATGCCTGGAAGAACTTCGTTAGAAGAGATTGCAACCCATTTAAGAGAACTTGAAGATTGTGAAGGTGATGCTCAAGCTATTCGCACAATCACCATGATCATATCCTTTATGTTTGCATTGTTGAATATGTTGGTGAATCGACAACACCGGCAGCAGGCACAATGATAGATTGGGGATTGTTTCATGCACTGGCAGCTTGGTGTGAAGAAGAGTTGAGTCTTTGGGTAGTTTTCGACTGTAACAGTGGAGTGGTGATTCTTAATGCTTTCAACTTCTTTTGCTATGCAAATGATGAAGAGTACAATATCTTGAAGCTTTTATGTGCACTTCCTATTATGAGAAGGGTGATTCTAGAATGCATGTATACACAATGTTTTCATGGTGCTGGTTGGTCACTTATTTTTGAAGATTTTGTTGAGGATCACATTGTGGAGGGTTTTCAACAAGTGGTTATGCATAATAAGTTGGTCTTGGTATACTAAGGCTCTGTGGGATCTTGTTCGGATCTTGTTTGGATATTATTTGGATCTTGGTGTTTCCTTTTTGTGTTTCATCATGGTGAAGATTCCAGTGTTTTGAGGGACCCAAGGGGAAGACCCAGAGTCTTATCTTTGGGATTTTGTTCGAGGATGCCGGCTTTCTGGATGGTCCATGAAGGATCGGGCGGAGATTTTGCCTAATTTTCTTGAAGGTGTAGCCTTGAGTTGGCATGAGACCTTGCCGGACTCTACCAAGGAGGACTGGGACCAAGTGGTGGCAGCAATGAAGCATAGATTTGGGGCAGTGGAGTCGCCAAATGCTTTGATGTTGCAGTTGGACCGGTTCTGTCAAGGAGAGGGTGAGTTGGTCTCTGCATTGGCAATCCGATATGAAACTTTATGGACAAAGTATGAAAGGGCAGCTTTGCGAGTTGTGGCATCGGCAACATCGGCCCCTCAAAGTCTCTCAGGGATGGAGCACTTAAAGATGAGCAAATTTGTTATGGATTTGGAGCCTCGTCTTCGCTCAAAAGTAATGAGTAAAGATCCAACAACATACGTGGAGGCGCTTCGCATTGCGACCAAGAAAGAAGCTTCCCTAAAGATCGAATCCTCTTTTGTGTCTTCAACAGCTTCAACTTCTAAAGTGGAGGTAATGGGCACTCCTCAGGTACCAAAGTCCTCTGAGTTAGATCATAATATCTCCCAATTGATGGCAGAGTTTGCTGATTTGAAATTGCATTTGATTAATGCACGACAACCTAGAGCACCAAAGAGTGAAGATAGGCCTCGAGATAGGAGTGGGGTCACTTGCTATGAATGTAATGAAAAAGGTCACTATCGCCCTGAGTGTCCTAGATTGAGAAAGAAAGAAGAAAAACAAGTATCCTTGTTAGAAGCTTCTTCAGGGGATGAGGAAAAAGAGGTAATGATGGCTAAACGGGGGCGTGGTAAAGCAAAAGAAGAAGAAGAAAGCAAGGAAGAAGTAGATGAGGAACATCAGGAAGAGGAACACCGTAGTAAGAAAAAGAAGGCATCTAGAAGGAGAATTAGCTAGTCAGACTTTCCTTTAGGACAAGGAATTAGAAGCTATGACTTGTTGTCCGACCTTAAAGAAAAGGAAGCTCATATCACCTTTGGTCAATTACTTGCTTTGTCTCCAAAACTACGAAAGGAATGGGGAAAACTAGCAAGCACAAGAGTGTCAAAGAAGAAAAAGAAGAAAAGTGCCATTCCTGTTGTTCAAAAGGTAGATATAGATGTTGGTGATGATGTACCTGTGGTTGATGTGATCATTGATGGTCAAGTGATTTCTAATGTGTACATTGATGGAGGTGCATCGATTAATGTCATGAGTGAGAAGACCATGATAGATGCTGATTTAAAATACTCTAGTACTGCCTCTCCTTATCGCATCAAATTGACTGACAACACTAGGGTTAAGACCTTGGGAGCTGTGAAGAATCTAGAAGTGGATGTATGTGGAATTTCTGTGCCGACTACTTTTCAGGTGATCCCTACCAAGCCAGATGCACGTGCCTATCCATTGATTTTGGGAAGGCCTTGGCTACGCAAGGTGAAGGCTGTTCAAAAGTGGGATACTGGAGAATTGATTTTGCAGGGAAATGATAAGAAGGTGCGCTACAACACAGAAGCCACAAAAAGGAAGTTGTCAAGGAGGAGTCTTCAACATCAGAGAGTTCAAGCTCTGACTTAACCGATGAAGAAGAAGAGACAGGGTGTAGCTCCGAGGAATCCAACTTAGAGGGTGAGGTGGAAGGAGTGGCCTTTGGTCTTTGTCTTGGTGCTGATCGGGATGAGTCAGGAAGAAACAAGGTGGTGGTGCAAGAAGATCCTGTAGAGACACTTCATGTGGAGGATGTGGAGCACACTAAACGATGCCAACGCAATGAAGAGCTTCTTGGTGATTCTCTACCAGGTAGTGAGAAGCTCCAGTACTTGGATATGCTAGATGATTTTCCATGTCTCTATGCAACAAGCTATTCACAGGTTCGACCAGTCTCTCTTGTGGACCACAAGATTGAGTTGAAGCTAGAAAGCAAGCCAGTTGTGCAACGCTTAAGGCGATTGGGGGTGATCCAAGCTAAGGCACTAAAGAAAGAGGTAACACAACTACTTGAGGTGGGATTCATCTTTCCTGTTGATGATTCAGAATGGATATCTCCTGTAGTTGTCACACCAAAGAAAGGAAATAAGTGGCGAGTTTGTGTGGACTTTCGTCCTTTGAATGCATGCACTAAGAGGGATCATTTTCCTTTGCCATTCCAAGATGAAATACTAGACCAAGTAGCAGGGCATGAGATGTATTCTGTATGTGATGGGTATTCTGGGTACTTTCAAATTCGTATTCGAGAGGAAGATCAAAAGAAAACATCATTTGTCACACCTTGGAGAGTTTTTGCTTACAGAGTGATGCCTTTTGGGTTGACCAATGCACCAGCTACATTTCAAAGGTTCATGAGTCAAGTCCTAGAGCCTTACTTGGGAAAGTTCATAAGGGTGTTTTTGGATGATTTTTGCATTTATTCTCTGTGCATAGATCACATGGAGAAGTTAAAGATGGCCTTAGCTAGGATTGATGAAGCAAAAGGGTGTCTAAATCCTAGCAAGTGTCATTTGGCTCAAATAAAAGTAGTCTTGTTGGGGCATATTGTGTCTCAAGAAGGCCTGCAAATGGATCCTGACAAGGTTCAAGCAATCATGGCATTGCCAAGTCCTGAGAGTGTCACTGGTATTTGCAGAATTCTAGGAAAGAGCAAGTATTATCAATGCTTTTGTGATGATTTCACAGAGATAGTGCATCCCATGAACTTGTTGACAAGAAAAGGAGTTTCTTTCCAATGGGGTGTGGAGCAACAAGAGTCTTTCTAGCAACTTAAGGAGGCCATGAGTAAGGGCCCAATATTGAAGCCCCGTGATTGGTCTCAAGACTTTTATGTAAATCCAAGTGTATCTTTGCATTCAGTTGGTGCTGTATTACTACAAAAAGGAGAGGCAGGTAGAATGCAACCCATCTATTGTGCTAGCTGATAGCTTACAGATGTGGAAACAAGGTATGAAGAAATGGAGCAGCAAGCTCTCTCTTTGGTGTTTTCCATCAGAAAGTCTCGCTCCTATTTATTACCTCGACCATTTTTCTTCCTTACCTCTCAGTCTGTATTAGCATATCTAGTTCGCAAGCCTAATCCTGTGGGGAGATTTGCAAAATGGTTGTCAGAGATTCAAGAGTTCTCTTTCTCTTTTGTCACTGAAAATACCACTAGGTCCACTATGGCAGATTTGCTCACAGGACGGGAGGATCTAGGAGAAGAAAAGAAATGTAAGGAGAATATTAAAGATGAAAGGGATTTGTTTTGTATTTTGATGGGGCTTTTAGTCCTTCATGCCAACAAGGAGCCGGGGGGATAGTCTTGATGAATCGTGAAGGTCAAGAGGTATGGGCAAGAGGACAAGAGCTTCCAGGTATCACAACTAACAATGCAGCTGAGTATAATGCTTTGATTCTTGATTTAGAGGGTTGTCTTCAAAGTCAAGTTAAAGAATTGGAAGTAAGAGGAGATTCTCAGCTTATTATAAAGCAAATGCAAGGGCATTACAAGACAAGAAGTCCTCATTTGAAGGAGCTTAATCAAAAGGATATGGCACAATGTAGTCGGTTTGATTTTTGCAGGTTTGTTCATATAAACAGAAAAGAAAATCAAAGGGCAGATGAGTTAGCTAAAGCCATTGTAGTGCCAGACCGGGGGGTGGTTTTTTGGGTAGACACTGGATGGCCAAAACTACAAGATGTTCAGAAATATGTGGAAGAAGGCATGTTGCCTCGAGGGTTAACTCCACAACAGAAGCAGAGATTGGTTACTTTTGGCCATGCCTTCATAAGGATGTATATGAATGTCACAAATGGAACCTATCAGCTTGAGGATGTTGATGGCATGGTGATACCCGGATGCACCAATGAGTATCACCTTAAATTCTTCTATGCTCGACCACCTTGAGGGCCAGCAGACCCTCTCTGTACTAGAGAGGATCTGCTGGGGGGGGAAAGATGTGACGCCAAAAATTGATATTTTTAATTTGGCATTGGTATTGTTTTTCTCTATGTTTGATAAGAGTTTGAGTATCAAGTGATAGCCTAGCGGCTTTCACTTATTTCTATTTTCTATGATATTGTATGGGATGGAGAGCATGAGTGGAATGGCTCATTGTAAATACCATAGGTATGAATTATAAATACCTTGGTATGGGGTGAGAGTTATTTGTGTATTGGATATTATGGAGTTTTTAGAAAATAGGAAGAGTGAGTCATATAAAGAGGTGGGCTCATGTCCATGTGTTCCAATAATATAAGAGAGGCCACATGCCAAGCATGTGGAAGGCATGTGGAGGAGTGTGAAGTCAAGAGGAATCCTTCTAGAACTCCTATGTGGAATAAGGAGGATGTGCACATGTGGAAAAGAGAGGGTCCCTATGGGCTCCATGTGAGGAGACTCTTGACTTTCTCAATATTTTAAGAGTCATGAGCATCTTGTGATGGGACACATGGCAAGAGTAGCCAAAAAGGACATGGATGGTGACATACGTGCTTATGTGATTGATGGGGAAAGGAATCTACAGGCAGCAATTGTAAATGGGTGAAGGAGGGTAACAAAATCTCTATAAAAGGAGCCCTCCTCTCCCTCGTTCATCAATCTCTTCCACCATTAGGCCTCATGTTGCTGTAGCTCTAGTCTCCCCAAGCCTCTTCAATGAGCCTTCTCTCCCTCTTGTAGATATTCTCTTATGTAGACTCTTGAGTCCATCTCTCTCTAGTTTATTCTCTCTCTATGAGTAGTCTTGGAGCTTCCGCTCCCTCTTGTATGTATGAAACCTCTTTTTCTCCCTTGTGTTTATAGTGTTGGAGTGGATTCTCACTCTATTTGTAATGAAGGTCACTTCAGGTTCTCTCTCTCTTGACTGTCTCATCCCTTTTCTCTTTTAAAGCCTTGAAAGTTCTTTCTATTCGGCCACTCACTGTGCATACATGGTCCATTTGTTTCTCGAGCCACCATGCAAACTTCTTCCCCTCTTCTAGGCAAAATCTATGAGGGGTGGATCGTTGATGAAGGTGGAGTCTTGAGGGAGCATCCTGCTCAGGCGAAATTAGCCTGGTGGCAGTTTTCATGACAGTTTGACCCCCTGTTAGTATTTTGCTCATAACTTTCTGTTCGGTAGTCCGATTGTAATGAAATTTATATCAGCGCGAAGCTCTCTTCAAGGCGCATGTTTATATGTGATCAGATCTTGAATCAGATACTATTGCAAAAAGTTATGAGTCTCTGTGTCTGACAGTCTGTTTTTATGATAGTTTTTACCCCCGTCTAGTAAACTGTCCATAACTTTTAAACCGCTTCTCTATTTCTTACGAAACATATATCAGTGTGACTCTCTTTAAAGCGCATGTCTCTGTGTGCTTAGATCTTGAATCAGATACGGCTGCAAAATGTTATGAGTCTCTGTGTTTGACAGTCTGTTTTCATAACAGTTTTTACCCCCTTCCAGTAAACTGTCCATATCTCTTCAACCGTCTGTCTGTTTTCAATGAAACTTATATCAGCGCGAAGCCCATCTCAAGGAGCATCTCTTTGTATGCTTAAATATCTGATATCATGTCTCTACTGAAAGTTATAGGCCTCTGTGTCTAATGACAGTTTGTAGAGTATTTTGAGCTAAGTGTAAAGGTGTCTATGAAGGAGGTGCAATGTTTCCTCGGAATCTACCCATCCGACCTAATCAGCCCCTTCAAACTCCTCGATATATATCAGTTCATGTCATGTTGAGCTGCAAGATCTTCTTTTAACAACATATCGCTCTTCTCTTTGGTGTAGATCGGCTCGCTGAGATTATGGCCTCTACTGACCCTTTCCTTCTCCCTATGCTTGATTACAACATCACTTGGGATGTTACCATCTTCATTCTCATATGAGGGAGGAAAATATGGTGTGGTATCTTGGCATAAAAGCTTTTTTCTAATGTCCCATTCTCAATGATAAATATCTTTGGCTGTCAGTTTGAAAGTAGCAGGAAGTGAAGAGGTGTGTGAAGTTTATTACCCCCAACTTCATGTCACACTATCAACCAAGAAACAAAAAAAAAAGGATGTCGCAAACCATCAAAAATTGTGTAATTACATGAATCAACAGCACAAACATAGATAAATGAAAAATGAACCTTCAAATTAATTGACAACATACCTATAAACCACCCTATGGGCAGCCATGTCCAACTCAGATAGTCCATCTCGTTTTTTTCCACCCTTGCTCTCCATCTTTGTTTCCTTTGATCTTAGCACCACAAACATATGTTTTCTCCCCTCCAATTTTATATCCTCCATGTATTGCTGCAATGTGTAATCCTTAGGGGTATCCAAAGGCATGCCCATTGTTGTGATCACCCTCAAATCTTCAAGCACTTTCAATGACTGTCTCTCCACCTTCTCCAAAAATATCTCTCTACTAATCCTCCTAAAAACTAAAAGTTGACGCAATTTTATAATAAAAAAACAAGAGTCATGCCATTGGCAAGAAACAAACAAACACCATGAAAGATTATTTGTATTGGTAGAAGAAACACACCCTCTGTACTCAAGGTTGCCCACAGGCATGAAGTACATGTCTCGCATAGGTTTAGTGGCTTCTAACAAAGAAAGGAAAATATTTTTTTTTTCTAATCTCAAATCAGACTTTGTAATGAGTTGGAGCTTCTCCTATGTCATGCAAGATTCCGTACCATCAAAGCGCAAGGCAAACAACTTTTCCAACCAAGCCTCTCCAAGACCAAGATCTATACAATTCAACACCTATCCAAAGATGACATGTCAGTCACTTAACTTCAAAATAAATGCAACAAAGTATAGAAAATTCAATTCACACCTTTCCCATCCTATCAGCAATTCTCTTTTGAATTATGGTACGCTGCTTTCCTTCTGCCTCTCCCCTTTGATCTAAAGGTAGCTTTGTAGATATTTTGTCCATTGCTTTTTTAAGCTCTGTATTGTACTCAACCTACATACATAAGTTCCAATTAGAGAAAGCAAAGGAGTGATAAAGATCTAAGCATCAATACAAATGCAACATTCTACCTGGAAGACAAGCCTTGCCAGATAACCTCTTGTCAATGGAAACCATGGCTTCTTCCCTTTACTCTCTTGAGCCCTCCAATTCTCTATTGATTTGATCTCACTCGAAGACAATGTTCTCATAAACACCATAGAGTCACACTCACAAATGTTGTGTGCATTTATGAAAATGTCCCTTAGACTGGGTTTGATAATGGCATGTTCATTCATGCTAGAAAACAAACAGCAAAGTACACAACCCAATCAATAAATGCAAAGTAGCATAAAACACAAATGTGGAGAAGATTCAAAGAGTCCATGTACTTACGAATTCATTCGTTGTAGCCTTGGTAAGAGAGCAATCTCACTAATTTTCCTTGGGTCAATTATTGTGCATACCACTCGTACATGTCTTTTCTTGTTTGTAGGAAAGATTTCCTTGATAATACTCATCCATGAAGTGGTCCTATGATTGCCCTCCCAAACAAATAACATCTTTTGCGACATAAAATGAAAGTCAGTGTTAGACATCACATCTTTCTCAAACTCCCCATCCACCTCTCTCCAGGTGGGAGACCAACTCTTCCTCATATCATCTGTTACAACTATCTCCTCTCCATCACTCTTGCAGACAGATACAATGAAAGACCCTTTCTCTGGGAGATAGCCCTCCACTTGAAATGTACTTTTGAGTGAAAATACATCATCACGAAGTCCTCTCACTCTTGCATAAGGTATCAACCTACACAAGGGAATGCGAGGACACTGATCTGAATCAAGCATCCTACATTTGCCAATCACATCACCTCCTCCTTCCACCTGAACTTCACTATCATCCAACTCATCCTCCTCTACTCTTGGACCTTCATCTCTTTGAGTTGATGATACTTCAACCTCTAGACCCACCACAGTTTCTTGCTCTTCTGTTCCACCTACTGATGATTCAACATTGTGATCTACTTTTGCTCCTCTTGTCACCTTTGTAGAATGTGCCACTTGAACTTTTCTGCCTTTTTTTCCTGTCATCCTGAAAAGACAAAAAACACGGCATTTTTCCAATCATAGTTCTCAAAACCTTTTCAATAAAAACCAAAACTAAAAACAAATACATGTATCTACCAATGCAATTGATTTCCAGTTTAGGGAACATTCACCCACTTGTGTCCTAAAAGAAAAAGGTTCATCTCCAATGCACAGAGTATATCAACTTGCAGTGGTATCTATACACTTGGATATATGGAATTGCAGTGGTAAATATCCACTTCTATGCCTACTCCTTACCCTCATGAAAAGACACCTTGAGATGCGAAAAAGGATAGCGCGTTAACGCGCTATCCTTTTTGGCATCTCAAGCTGTCTTTTCATGAAGGCTTTTCTACTCAATCCTCCATGTATCAATACTTTCTTTCATACTCACAAAAGGTTGCTTCGACCATTTCATCTTTTGTCTACAAGTATGCTTTGGTGTACAGGTCTAATGGTCTTTGGAATGCTATTGGACTCTTGGAGGGATAGGTCACATGGTCTTTTGAACGCTATGCAAGGAGGGGACTATTGGACTGCCCGAGGGACCAAAATAGGCAGCACGTTAACGCGCTGCCTCTTTTACTACCCCCGACAGTCCAAGTTCCCCTCGCTTGCATCTGATTCGCACAACAACTCGCTCCTCAATCGAGTTGTTGTGCGAATCAGAAACTCACAAGAAAGAAAAACGATCTTTTAAAAATCACACACACATATCTGTGCTTTGAGGTTGGATTATATTCACCCATTTAGATCTAAGGGCTCTAATTCATTCCATGGTCCTACCATTTAGATCTTAGGACTCTGATTCATTTTATGGTCCTAACCGATTAGCCTCGTTAATATAGAAACAATGTATTAAGTTCCTCCATAGAAACAAAGAAATGGTAATGCGAAGCTTCACAGGGTTTTCTTTAAACGCCATGATCTTAGTATGAGCAGAGAAGAAAGCTTCTGCACAGATGCTGTGTAGAAAAGGCTTATGGGCGAGAAGCTAATAACATCCATAGCCAGGACATTGACAAAACACTTCATATAAATGCAGTCCAAACACAGATATGGTCGGTTCCTCTTTGTCCCATAACGTGAATGGCAGATCTTTTGCTTAATCTAAAGGCGCTGCACCCAGTTCAAGAAGCAACGTAGGACCAAGATGTATGTGGCTCCAAAAACACCAGCGACCAAGCCCTGAGAATCGAGATGGGCAAGATCCACGATGCAAGTCATGCGACTATTTGCCACCTTGAGGAAGTTGATTTTGGGACCCAATGAGAGAGAGCAAAGGCAAAAGATTTGTTAATCGATGGAAGCAGCAGCGGTGGTGCCATCGAAATCCGCAGCGAAGTCTGATGGAGCGACGCTCGGCATCTTAGAGAGGCATAGCATTTACATGCACGTGCAAAGGCAAACGATCACCGATCATCTACCTTGCTCAGGAAGGCAGTCCAACTTCCTTCCTGGACTGCCTGGGGCAGCAAAAGAGGCAGCGCGTTAACGCGCTGCCTCTTTTGCTGCCCCAGGCAGTCCAGGAAGGAAGTTGGCAGTCCAGGAAGGAAGTTGGCGCTGCCTCTTTTGCTGCCCCAAGCAGTCCAGGAAGGAAGTTAACGCGCTGCCTCTTTTGCTGCCCCAAGCAGTCCAGGAAGGAAGTTGGCAGTCCAGGAAGGAAGTTGGCACTCCAGAAAGGAAGTTGGTGGTTGGATTGCCTTCGTGAGCAAGGTAGATGCTGGTTTCGGGATCTAGATGTGTTTCGAGATCTAGATGGTATTGTCAGGCGCATCTTGCAGTTTGGCTTTGAAGTTATAGGACCTCGCAGAGAATGCGTTCTCGTAGCTTAGTTAATTCGGCGATCATGAACGGATCTCTGATTCAGATCTATGGCTTCGGTGGATGTTTGCAGGCCTCGACAAGTTGTCTGCAAGGCACTCTCGAAGCTCCTCGTGCGTATGGATTCGCAACTCTCAATTAAAGCAACGCCAAGCTCCTACGACTCAGCCCAGCCTTCAAAACCAATTGTGTATTAAAGGATACAGGCTTTTGCTCAATAAAAGACGTTGCAAGAAGTGACTCCCTTGGATCCTAGTACATTGTATTTCGAGGAAATTGTGCACATTGCTCAAGAGAACTTAACTTCACCTCTGCGAAGAGCGAGAAGAACCTTAGGAAACGCTTGAGCAGCTGGAATTCTCAAAACCTCCTGATACAGAAGAAGCGATGCTGCATCCTTTGGCAAGCCGTTCCCTGCTCTCTCTATCCTGATGACCTTACCACAAATGGGGTTGAAATAAGAGCAGTCAGAGACCGCATTCGAGCAGCCCTCCTTTCCCAAGCCATACAGTGCACACAGAAACGAGAGACAAACAATAATCTTGCAACAGTAGTAGCAGCAACATCAAATTCTAGGTTGATGGTGCAAAGCAGAGACGGAAGATTGATGTAAAAGAGAAATGGATGGAGTACCGAGCGCGAGGCTCTGCGGTAAAACTGATAGAAGCGAATGCAAGGTGATGAGAGGAACGGCGAGGGAAATGAGAGGGGAAGGATGGAAGGAAGGAAGGTGGGAGATGGTGAAGGCGATGAAAAGGAGGAGGAGGAGGAGCAACTGAGGAGGAGGAGGAGGAGGAGAGCCTGCATCTCCTCCAAGTGCCAAGTTCCAAGTAGAGCTTGAGCTGCTTGTTATCAGTTCGAAGAGCTTCAGCTTCCCTGGATAACTGCTCTTTCGGTGGTCATTGTACAAATCATATACCATTTCGGTGATACATTCCTTACTCTTAAATCTGATGCCGGCTCATTCCCTTCCAACACCTGACCAAGCCTACCACATTTATGATGGGGATTTGGTTTCTAGCCAGGCAGAACTATCCTCAGAAGCAAAACAAGTCACATTAAGTTTGCGTAACCGAAGCTGTACAAGGAAATTCTGAGAATGCAATAGATCAATGATGCGCAAAGAAAGCAACAAAGAATTGCAAGAAAATACATTTTCATCGTACTCTGATGCAAAGGCAGAAACGAGGAATAAGAGGAACTGACCATAAAGGAGACACCACGAAGATTGCTAAGCACAAACGAAAATGAAATACAATTTGCTAAGCACAATCGTATTTCATAAAGGAGAATAAAGATTGCTAAGCACAAACGAAGCCAGGATTAATGGAAGCGCTACCATTGCGCCACGGATCCCCTTGAATGTAAACGTATAGTAGAGCTCCCACTACCGCGATTGTGCGAAAAATTGTACCTCCCATCTTTGCATGTTCTGAAGAGATGTTCAAAGAGATTCAAGCTCCAAACAATGACACCTGAGGGAATTTGTAAATTTGTTGTCAAGCTCGATTTTGGTCGTGTTGTCCATGGAGATCGCACATCCAATTTTATTTTCTTGTAGGCGTGGCATCTCCCTACACGGTCTTCAAGGGACAATGGACACTCAGGCCACTCAGGCCGAACCTCCACGCACTCAGGCCACTCAGGCCGACTCTACAAAGGCTTGACAACCAAGCTCTTCTCGAGGAGAAGCCCAAGCTAATCTTTTGCCTCTTCACTACGTTGCTTCAAAGAAGGCAACCTTTGCAAGCAAAGAACATAATCAGAGAAGCTAAGACCATTGTAGGGAGAGTGTGCAAGCCCACGAAATTCAGCAACAGGCCATGCAAGCGATAGAAAAATCGGGAAGATGCACTCACAGCAAGCATTTTGTCTCTGATGCGAAAATGTTCACGGATAAAGCTTGTAAATCCCCTAAATCCCCATGTCCAAGGCTAACGATTCACAAAATCTCCACAGAGACCATACGAGACGTTACAACTTCAACACTCAGCGTTGGAACTGAAAACAGCATGCAAAGGGACACAGGACTCAGGAGTTGAAGGCAGGCAGTGCACCCAAGTCTTGCTTTGGGCTTGAAGATTCTCCATTAGCTATGGTGGCCACAAGCTTGCATCTTCTTTCTTTCAAGCTCTCTATATTCTACTACTGTGTGTAATCGCAATATATATATCTTACTCTTTTCCTTCTTCTTCTCCATCGACTTCGTATCGTCTACTTCATCTTCTCTTCTTCTCTTCGTACGTAGCTCCATTGACTTCGTATCTTCTGCTTCTTCTTCTTCTCCATCGACTTCGTACGTTCTGCTTCTTCTCCTTGTGCTTCTGATCATCGTCCGGGATTCGTCCCATGGATCCATTGCTCTCCGAGCTCCCAGCTTCTTCTTCTTCTACCCTCATCCTCCCCCCTCGTCTCCTCCACTGCCCTCCAACTCATGTAAATGCAAAGGCAAACGATCCACTAGCAAAGGCAGTCCAACTTCCTTCCTGGACTGCCTGGGGTAGCAAAAGAGGTGGGGTAGCAAAAGAGGCAGTGCATTAATGCGCTCGCATTAATGCGCTGCCTCTTTTGCTACCCCAGGCAATCCAAGAAGGAAGTTGGACTGCCTTCCTAAGCAAGGTAGATGATCGCTGGTTTCGGGATCTAGATGGTATCGTTAGGCGCATCTTGCAGTTTGGCAATCATGAATGTGTTCTCGTAGCTTAGTTAGTTTGGCGATCATGAACGGATCTCTGATTCAGATCTATGGCTTCGGTGGATGTTTGCAGGCATCGGCAGATCTCCTAATATAGATTTTTTATAGAAACAATCCCAATCCTTCGCACACTTCCTTCGCCTCACCCATCCTTCCTTGTCTTGCCACTCCCTCTGCTTGCCCCGTTGCTTTGCCGTTATCTCACCGCATGGACACCTTCGCTTTGGCATTAATGGTGATGGACGCACCCATTCAGAATTTTCGACCGTCGTTTCTTTGCCATCGCCTCCAAACAATTCCTCCCTCCCTTCAGTACGTATGAGAGAGAGAGAGAGAGAGAGAGAGAGCTGTGTCAAGTTCAAAAGCAAATTTAGCGACTCCATGTTGGGAGCCTCTTTAGTAATCCGTTTGTCTAATATAACAATAACTTTGAATCGAATTAACATCATTTTTTAGCAATCCATGTCCTAGTGTACTTTGTTATCTCAAGCACTCCGACCATACAAGTGTTGTGCCTATACGTTTGCAGAAGCAATGGGACAATTCAAGGGTTGAGCTGTTAGATTTGCACATTGAACATTTCAGTTCACTCGAGTCGTCCTATGAAGTTGCTAGTGGAAATTTGGAGTACTTTGCTAATTGCTTGTTTCTATAAAAAATCTATATTCGATGGATGTCTGCAAGGCATCTCGAAGCTCCTCGTGCATATGGATTGGCAACGCCAATCTCCTACGACTCAGCCTAGCCTTCAAAACCAATTGTGTATTAAAGAATACAGGCTTTTGCTCAACAAAAGACATTGCAAGAAGTTACTCCCTTGGATTCTTTCAAGCTTGATCTGATTTCCTGAACAGAAGACGTTGCAAGAAGTTACTCTTCATCATCGTAACAAACAAACATCCTCGCCACTGCAACAGAAACCTCCTCATTTCATCCATCTCACTCCTCAATCCTCACCTCACGATTTTGTAGTTTTGAATTCATGACTCCTCAGTACTCTACTCTGTAGCCTAGGCTCTAGAATCTAGCTCCGGTTTGTCTCACGTAGGTTGGATTCTGAAAGCATGCTTGTGAGTGAGTCCTCGCGAGTTTAAATATAGCAGCTGCTGCTTTCTCTTCCACTAAGTCCTGAAACCGACCAGAGGGCTTTTGGTTTTCGTTATGGACTTCAGCCGGTGCTCGATGATCTCGTACTTCTGTCTTTATGAGAATACGCGCTCAGCTACTCTTCTCATGTTTAGCAGAGCATCAAAAATCATCCGACATTTCACTCCTCCATTCCATTTCACGCTTCCGAGCCTCGAGCAAAAGAGGACTGCCTTCCTTCCTTCCTGGACTTCCTGGGGCAGCAAAAGAGGCAGCGCGTTAACGTGTTGCCTCTTTTGTTGCCCCAGGTAGTCCAACTGCCACCACAGCGAGTCACCTTTGGACTGCTTGTGATTGATCGTCTTCCTCATCGTTCTCTTCTAAGAATCTATACGAACATGCTTACCCTGCCCCAGGCAGTCCAGGAAGGAAGTTGGATAACCTTGCTCGCTGTGGTGGAACTTCCTTCCTGGACTGCCTAGGGCAGTAAAAGAGGCAGCGCGTTAATGCGCTGCCTCTTTTGCTGCCCCAGGCAGTCCAACCGCCACCACAATGAGCCACCTTGCTTCATATCTCTTTCGGCTCACTTTGCTTCATATCTCTTTCTTGCTTGCACTCTTACCGTTACACTTGCCTCCCTAGGCTATGGTCGTTGAATTTTTGAAGAGAAAAGAGGAGTACTTACCTCAAAAGCTCTTTGCTCGTTGATGTTTGTTGAAGGCCGCAAGGATGTCGATGTCGTTGAAGTTTGTTGAAAGCACAAGGAGCTTGATGTCACGGCAGGCATCTTGGAAAGGAAGGAGTCGACATCGCCAAACTTTTGAACTGTGGGAAGATGAGAGGGCGGGAATGGAAGGGGGTGGGGAGTGTTGGAGGAGTGTGAGGAGCATTTGGGGGAAGCTTCAAAGCTGGAGAGAAAGAGAGATAAAATCGCTTCAAGGCTGGAGAGAAAGAGAGATAGAATCTGACCCAGCCCACCACGCCCTTCCTCATAATATCTCCAGATTTTGCAAGAGATTTTGTAGTAATGATTTTGCAAGCGATGGTCATTATTAGATAGATTTTGCAGGCGTAGCCTTTAGAGAAACGATTTTTGAGGGATTTTGTAGGCCTGGTCATTATTAGACGGTAGGAGAACGCCGCATAACTAACACCTTGTAATAGTGAGGAGAACACCATGTAATGACTCATGATGGAAATAGTAATATTGCTCGTTCATGCAAATGTGAAGTAAACTAACACATTTCGATAGTTTTCATTTTAGATATGGATTTGAAGATACTACTCATTCTAACTATTGCTAGTAAAATATAGTAATTATAAATCTTTAATTTTTTTCTTGATATTTTAGTCTTTCAATACCAATATATAAATTTGAAAGTTACTTCTCCTTTTATTCATTTATATTAAATGTACACCCTTACTGAATGAAATGCATGGAAGTGTCATTCAAGTTACTATATGCATGAAGGCATCTTGTTCAAAGATTACCATTATTCTAAACAAATAAACACATATTGTTCAATAAAGACCTGCAATTAAACGACCACCTTGGATGCTAATAGTGACATCCATTTGCATTTGACACTTACAAAGATGAACTTGCTTCTCTCCCATAATTCAATGCAGTGGCTCTTTCAACACTTCTCTTTGCTCCATTCTCTTTGGTCTCCAACACATCTATGCCATTTCTTCTTTTTCCTCCCTGCTTTCGGACCCTTTGTGTAGCTAGCTTTTCACTTGTTCTTTGGTTGGTGTCGTCTGATGCTACATCTTGGCTCTAGCATTTGAATCATGCCTTTCTCAGTTTTCATTTGCTTTGGAGAACACGAATCATTGACCATTCATTTTGACACTCCTTTCCTGGAGGTTTCATTGGTGGAGCTTAAGGAACACTTTCACATTGAGAACGAGGACATTGAGCTGCATCAAGAAATCGGAATAGATGATCTTGCCATTGTACTTCCAGTGGTGAACTTAGAGGATGGTCAGAAAGGGTTCAAGATTAGTGGTGGCCAACAATCAACCTTAAGAGTTCACATGTCCTATAAGAGAGGTACTCATGGTGACTTTATGAATCATGAACTGAATAGTGTGGTTTCACTTATAGAGAGGATGCCTTTGAATAGTTCTCTTCATAATGCACTCAAATCTGCAGTTCCGGTGGAGAAGGTTACTGAGCTTCCTCTAACTTACGATGGATATATTGTCTTCGAACTTCCACCTATGCCTAAGGGTTCACCAATGTCTGGAATGGAACAGAATGCTGATGGTCATGTTTGGACAAAATATTCCACATGTTCGCAAGACTGCTTCAATGGTGTTGTGAGAATGAGTAGATGTTCAGGTTATTTGAGATGTTGTAATTTGGATTGTCCTTTCCTTGAACGAATGGGAATTTTAAATGATACACAATGGAAAGGAAAGCTTAGGAGGCCTCCTCTACCTGGTCCCATTGATCCTGCCTTGGGGTCACTTTTGTGCAAGCATTGTGATGCAATACCAGAGTGTGTTTACCTATGCAGTGCTATTATATATTATTGCTTTCCCCATGAACGAGTGAAGACAACGAGATGCGCAGTGCATGTGGGTTTCCATGACCATCCAGTTGAAAAAGGTAGAAGTCGAGCAAAGGAAATGCAAGTAGAGGATCTCATTTCAATGCATGCTAGGTTGAATAAAAAATTACTCTTGCAAAAATATCGAGGTGTCTGTGGCACAAGACCTTGTGATGGAGATAATGCTAGCAAAGGATGGGGTTGTTGTGGAGCCACTAGATGATCAAAAGTTCGAAGAAGTGCTTGAAACCATTACACCAATGACCCAGAGAAGGAGGCTTCAGAGAGTGGTGCAGAGCGCAAGAAGTGAGGCTAGAGGTGGGGATGGTGGAATGGATTCAATACTTGATTTAAAGAGGAGATGTAAATATCCATACCTACAAAGTATCCTATTTCCTGAACAATTGCAAGATGAACAACAACCACATATCTTCATAATGTCGACCATTGGTCCAGGATCAAGAGTTGATCTAGTGAATCGCATGCGGCCTGGTGGAAGCTTGGGATCACAATGGGTTCATTTTAACCATGTGCATCGAGTGAGGGGATGGTCAACAATGGGTGCTCATGTGTATGACCCATTCATAAGGGAACTATTAACTATAGCAATATGTGAATTCAAGGTGGAGGATAACCATGCTCAAGTTCGATTCTGGGAGCTACTGAACAATACAATGGAGAAGAATGGTTTTAAAAAACCTGAATTCCATGGATTCATGGCAGATGGAGCAGGAGCAAATTGGCTGGCTGTCCACACTGTTTACAATGGTGGACCTGAAAATGTGATGGATGGTAGAGAAAGAACTTGTGTTTTCCATTGGGAGATGAGCATGGTTGAGCACACCAGACGATGCATTGAGCCACAATTTCAGGAGGAGAATAAAGTTCTATGTCGGAAGTGGAGAGAGGCAACAACTTCAACTTCTGCAAACCAATGCAAACAAACATTGAATTTGTATTGGTCCCCGATTCGTGTGAAGGAGGGTGAGCTACCAACATTGCATACGTGGCTTGCTTGGTGGGATGTTAGAGTCAACCAGTGGGGGTGAATGTTCTTGCGGCAAGAAGAGCACTCTGGATTTGTTCCTACAGTGAACCTTTCAGAGACAAAACATTCTAGCATGAGAGCAGCACATGGATATGCAAAACACATAACATTGTATGATGCTTGTGTAGCAGATCTTGCAATGAGTGTCCTTCAAAGTGCCCACTACAATGCCTTTATGAATGGAAGACACTTGGGTACAGGACCAAATTTGGATGCTCTCCGGCAAAGAATACTTGATGGTAGTGGGTCTGGTAAAGGGGACAGAAATAGGCTTGTGGATTTATCACACATAGTGATTGAAGAGGCTGGGATACAATCTCCTGAGATGAATAGGCCAATAACAGAACCGATGAGCATAAGAAGAAAGAGGGGTTCAAAATGTTCAACATCGGTCCATGGAAATGATAGTCATCGACCAGAATACATGACAGTGACAACAAGGAGAGTGATAGGAAAAAGAAGACAAATTGATTTTAAAAGTCCATCACAGGACATGGTTTGTAGAGAGATAGATATTCATGAAGCCAATTGGGCGATCAGGAGAACCAAACCACATAGCGTTGTCACATGCTTTGGCTACTTGGCAGAGAGCCGGAGATGATGTGGGGCACTAATCAATTCACTTGGTAGAAGTGCAAGTTATGGTGTGCCAGCCCCTTGTTTTAAGGGAAGAAGGCAACATTCTCATGGAGTGATAGAGCAGTTTGTATAGTTTTGTAATACTTCTGTCACCCATACATGGAATGTGGATAAATCCATTCAAGGTGTTCCTGGGGTCTCTCCAGGTGTATGGAAGGTTGCAAGTGGGACATCAATCACTGTAGATGAGAGGGGTGCCCTTGTAAGGGCAGGGTTCATATTTAATAGTGATGATTCTATTGGTGTGATGGGACCTCCTTATGCACAGCAAATCCATACACCTAGCCATGTGCACCCTTCTCATCGTGATGGAAAGCTTGTTTCATGGAGAAGTAAGTTGAATAAAGATTTCAAGGAAAGGATACACAAGGTAGTTACAAAAAATGGGGAGGTGGTGAGAGAGAACATCATTATTCCACATGAGGTGCATGTATTCCATGTTTGTACAACAAGATCAATGTCCAAGGGGCTAACATATAGTGTCTTGATTTCAGAGTTTCCATGTTGCACATGCCTTGATTTCACAGAAAGGGAAGCAAGAAAAAGTCCCTACATGCCTTGCAAGCAGATATACTTTGTGTTTATTGTTGTCTTGGGCTTAAGTGAAATGGTGCATCAGTTTATGCATCAGGCGACATTGACAAAAGTTGAATTGTTTCAAGCTCTGGGTGGTAGAAGAAACCCATCAAGTATGTAGTGTATGGCTTGGATGCCCTTTTTTTGCATTTCCTTCAGAATCGGATAATATATGTAGGTGTGCTTCCTTGCATGAAGCTGCACTAAGTTGTATTTTTTGAAGGTGGAAGAAACCCATCAAGCATTTAGTAGGCAGCCTAGATGTCCCTTTTTTATATTTCCTTTGGAAGCGGATGATATGCATAGGTGTGCTTCCATGTTTTGGCAATGCACGAAAAAACATTTTGTACAATCATTCCAAGGGTTGGAAGATATTTTGAAGCATCAAATTTTTATATTAATTTTTGTTTGTATGACATATGCTTTTTGTGATATGGAGTTAATAACTTTTAGAAAAAAGGTGTCTTCTGACAACATGAAGAGCAATTCATGTAATATGTTACTATTCTCATTATTGAAAGCATTCAATGTTTTATTTTATCATTACTTTTTCACAGCAAAGGAAACATGATTTGAACATGTACTTCTGGAAACATGCTAGCCAAGATGCAGGCGAGTGGGTAAGCTTTCTTGGAGCATAAATTGTGGTAATTGGCTGTCCTGATGAATATGATGTGGTTGTTATTAAACAGATAACACCTTGCATTGTTGTTTGTCCACGCTCGCTTATTTGGCCTCGCTCGCTTTTCTTTGCTCGCTTTTTGGTAATCCTCGTGGGGAACTCATCTCCCTCATAGATCATGGAGGTCAAGGGTTGAGAAAGTAATCTAAAAGGGTAAGGGTTTAGGGAAAGCATAGGAGTGGGAGAGAAAGAAGATGTAAGAGCATGGGAGTGGGGGAGTGCGAGGAGAAGGGAGGAGGAGAGAAAGAGAAGGAGTTGCAAGGTTGGAGAAGAGGGGAGTAGGCAACAAGGTTAGGACATGCTTCTAAACATGGAGCGCAAGGGAGCATGGACACTCGGAGACAATTGCATAGAACACCAAAATAGAAAACACAATGCCCCAAAGAGTATGGGCTTCATTCCATCATGGGATATTTAGACAAGTTGGAGAGCTTCTCTCTCTACACAAAGAAATTGTAGGACTTTCTCTCTCTACATGTAAAGCATGCATGTAGGACTTGCATGTAGAATATGCATGTTGGATTCCTAAGAGAGATTATTCCTAGCCTAATGCAAGTATAAGCAGAGCTTTGCTGCTACTCCACACACACATTCTATGCCACTTGAGTCCATGTTGACACAAAGTTAACATACCCCAGGATCCATTTTATTACTTGTCCTCCGGTTATGGCCTATTGTGATCACGGAGTTGGGATGCCATGCATGTAATCTAGTGGCTATGAAACTTGTGGAGAGTCAGTCAACACCATAAATTTCTCCTCTATTTCTAGGAAACCTGTTGTAATGTTTGCACATCATAAATTTATGCTCTATTTCTAGGAAACCTATATCCACCATATGAGTGGAGATCCTACTGGTGTGAGTGGAGATCCTACTCATGCTCATTGCTAAGGGACAAGGTTGCAAGGTGGGGCTGAGGTTGCGGACTCTTTTGTCAAATCTTCTCTTCTTAAGCTTTGGAATATATTCCTATCACGCATTCATTTTGGATGGGATTGCTCCCGGATCATTCAACTTGTAGATCAATTTGCATGCAGGTGTGATATTTGTGCATGAGGAGGTAGCTGTGATATTTGGCGAGGATCTAATTGCTAAGGCTGGACTCTTTTGTTGAATCTTATTTAGCTTTGGCATTGCTTCCTATCCTGCATCCATTTTGGATAGGTTGTACTCTTGGTCATTAAACTTGTAGATAAGTTGGTATGGAGGGGCAATCTTTGTGCATGAGGAGATGGCCGTGATGTTTGGTGGGGGTTCGCTATGTTGAGGCTATGGACTCTTTCATGGAATCTTCTTTAGATTTAGCATAGCTTCTTGTCCTGCTTGTGAATTCATTGCATGTTTTGAGAGTGTGAAATAATAAAATTTTTATTGATGCAATTTGCTATGTGCCTATTCAAAGTCATGAGTGCACGTGACCTAACGACTAACTTTATGCTTATTTGGGGGATTTCGTAGGGCTGCTAAGACTCTGTCATCACTTTTGAGCCCTAGGTTGAAATCGATTAGCTCTACCTATATGTGCAAAAATGTGCATATGCCAATGAGTGTCCATGTACCAATCTAGTTTTGATTATATGTGTGCAAACATGCATATGCCAGTGAGTGCGAAAATGTGCATATGCCAGTAAGTGCCTGTGGAACAATCTAGTTATAACTAGGGAAGGATTTGGGATTCCCTATTCTTTGATTTTGTCCATGTCTGTTGCAATTCCATGTTGAGACTGCTTGCAATTCCATGTTGCCATACTCCCTGGATCTGATGAGACTGCTTCAAGGCACTATAGGTGGTCTTGTTTGTTGGAATGGATGCACATTGCACAAGTCATCTAAGAAGACCTATAGAAACTTATTGAGAAAAGGCTTCAAAGCGATGAACATGGTTCTTTGGAATGTGGCTGGGGCATTGCATTATCCAAATGGCATGACTCTATAGGAAAAGATCCCCCAATCTGTTGCAAAAGCTATTTTAGATTGATCTTTAGGATCTATTTGCACCTCGTTTGGATCTTGCAATTGCTTATCAACTTCAAATTGAGCTTGTTCCTTCTCTACCCATTGTCGGAGTGCTTGAAATCGAGCCGTCTCCAATTCAGCATCAAGGTACGGAGCATTTTTGAGAAGTGGATCTAAATTGGCGGTTGAAGTACTCGGCACTTCTTTGCTTGGCGAAGGAATTGGCGCCTGTGCTTTCTTTTGGAGAAGCTTTTTTGCTTGGATAGGAGCTGATTGCTTGCCTACCTCTTTTTGTTGCCATGTGATGACATTTACTGGTGGCAAGAGAGTGTTTTTTGTCCTTAAACTTTGTTGATCAACCCCAATGATGCCTATTGGAACATCAGGCTTAGCCTCATTTTATTGCATGGGTTTGGTCTTGAGGGGACAATCCATGCAAGCATGGCGAATGCCTCAGTCTCTGCAAAGTGGTTGGAAAGTAGCAGGGCTATCACAATGGGGGCACTTGACGATTCGATGATTCTCTCCACAACCGTAGTAGCACTTGATTGGTGCTCGATATGTGTTTGGTCGAACTTGATTTGCATAGACTGATATCAATCCTTCTACTCCTTCCACATAGTATATTGGGTACTCAGCCTCATATTCAAATTGCGGATCCACATCCTCGTCTTGAAGTTGTTATAGTGGAACTGCTGGAGGAGGGGGATTTGGTGCTTTTGCGTATTGCTGTGGATTTTTGGGCAGCTGAGGAGCTTGGGTTTTCATTCTTGGAGTTGGTGGTGCTTGGGTAAATGTTGGTTGTCTATATGCTGAGATGGGTTCCGGTTTGACATTGTTGAGGTCGAGGTGGGTTGTTGCGCATGTTGAATATGCAATTGCTCTCATCATGCCCATCGACTGCACAAATATGACACCATAGCCTTGGAGGTGGATTTGATTGTTCATTGATCCTAGACCTCAAGACAAGGCATTCATTTGCCGTATGGTTTTGCCATGTAATACGGACACCAGACATGTTTGCGCCTGAATAGGTTGGAGATTACGATTGAGATATGCGAAGCTTTTGCTCCTTTGCTTGCATCATTTTATCCCTTAGCTTCATGGTCATAGTGACCTTCATCAAATGTTTCTGTAGTTAATTTAGATTTGCCTTTTTTTGGAGCATCTATCCTTACCATCATCATTGTCACAGTCAGAATCCGTCATGCCAACTTCAACATCCATCGTTGCCACATAAGCAACATTGAACATCTCATAATAACTACTTATATTTTTCAGTTCTTTGCAAATCTTCTTTTTCACACTAGTAATGAACCAAGCCGCTAGGTATTCGTCATTTGGACATGGCTCGCATTCGGCAATCCAATGCTTCATTCGGCCCACATATCTATGAATTTCTTCTCTACGGCCTTGTTCGATCTTGCCCAAATGGAGAGCCAGGTCATCTTGAAGGCCGCTGGTTTGGAATTGCTGCTTGAATTAGCTTGATAGGATGGCCCATGTGGCATGTTTCTCTACTAGAAGATCCAAGTACCATTCAGAGAGTTCGCCGACCAATGCCGTAAGGAACCAAGCAACTTTAGTCTCGTTAGATTGATCACCTCCTACTCTACAAGCGACATCAAAGAGTAGAAGGAACCTTTCTAGATCACCCCACCCATTGTACTTTGGAAGTTCAAGCTTTTCCAAGGGTCTTCTTCCATGGTTGCTGAAGTTTGGGTAGTGGAAGAAGGGGGGGAAGGATTGAGGAGAAGAAGGGAGTGGGGATTGAGGAGAAGAAGGGGGGGTGATTGACCTCTACACATTGGTGTCTATTAGATGGCCTGATTTGTTCTTTAAGTGGCTGTTTTTTAAGAAATATAAAATTTCTTAAGCTAGTAACCAAAGGTTTCTGATTGGGATTTTGATTTTTGGCTAGAGATGGAAAAATTAGGTAATGGAAAAGACTTCCAACAAACATCATAAGGCCATTCTCTCTCATGACACTTTTGGAGGCTGTACTTAGATTTCTTTAGCCTCAAAAGACTGCTTTGACACTTTAGCAACCAAGAAGCAAGAACTTGAGAATATGTCCCTAGAGATAAGAATTGATTTCCAAGGTGTTGCACTCTTTCAATTGAATGTTTTCACTTCTGGGTTAAAACTAGATGTACAGAGCTCATGACACCCTGTTCCACACAACTTCTGCACCATAACACATCAGGTAACTGATTTATGACATTGAAAGCATTCCTATCCAAAAAAAAAACAGTAAGATTTGTGCCATCCTTGTCGTTATAAATTCTAAGTCAAAACAGATGACTCAGGTCACTCCTCGATACACAACCTGCAAAGCAACAGAGAAACATATTTGTATGCTTGTAAGAGTGTTGCCATGTACTCATGCTCTCTTCCAACTGCGATGATTCCTTCATTTCTTTCAGTGCTTCAACTATCTCTGGAAAAGTTGGTCTCTTGTCAGAATCAGTACACCAGCAGTGGTACATTAGCTCTCCCAATGCTCGTGGGCAATTCATGGGAAGAGGAGGCCTTGCATGCTGCACCCATTCAATAGATGCAAAGATTAGAATAATAACATCAACGATCATGCAAACCCCGCCCAATATAGTGCCTTTTTCCTCCCATCAGGGTTTCTTTCTCAAAGCAGCACACATCAGACGCCTCACCCAAACTATCTAGCTATTGTATCTTATAACATCGTCCAGCACCAAAGCATACCTTGTGTGTGACTGCAAAGGCTGCTTGGACAGGCGACAATCCCTCGAAAGGGATCTTCCCTGTCAAAAGCTCCCACACTAAAATCCCAAAACTATATACGTCAGTCTTTTTTGAGAAATTCTTACTGCTGATCATTTCAGGTGCCATCCAGCGGTATGTCCCAACACCATCAGTCATGCTAGACATATCCGACTGAAAACAAGCCACCCCAAAGTCTGTAATCTTCACACATAAGTCATCCTGTATGAGCAGATTGTCTGACTTTAGATCTCGGTGTAGCACATCTTGTGAATGCAGATACTCCATGCCTCGGGCAATGTCAAGAGCCATGCTGATCACCAATTCCAGTGGAAGGGAGAATGGCCCTTGGTTGTGTAAAAAACTCCTTACAGAACCTAACGGAAGGTACTCTGTGATGATGCAACATACAGGAGGCTTTCTGCATGCTCCAACAAACTGCAAAAACACACACAGCATTGTCTCCGTAACAAGATTCAATCTACAAATGTTCAATCAAATGACAGCAATCAGAAGTGCAAATGATTAAACTCGAGTGTGGTTCTCAGTACGCCGAGTACATCTGGTCTGTTAAGTATCTACACGAAGACGTAAATAAAGAACCCAAACTCCTATATTGTGAACACAGGTAGGAACAAGTTACGATTACTCGTCTAAAAGAGAGCACCGCGTCCAAACTAAGAAGACCCTGTGTTTTTCACTTCATTGTATCCTGTACTATGGAATATGCCCCCGGGGGGAGGGAGGTTGGAATATCCTTTCACAGTAAGAGCATAACGACAGATTAAAAGTAAGACAATGAATTCGGTTATCTCGTCCGCTTGGGACTACATCACCAGTCCTTTCTATTGTACTCCTTATTATGAAGACTGATAAACATTGAGGGCTTTCTGCAGCGAGCACTCATCTTGCGGAGGTAAACAGGAGCACAGACGATTGAGAGCACAGACGATTGAGCAAGTCAGAGTAACATCTGGAAAAGAGATTCAAGAGGAATTTAGGGAGCCCAAAGCGATACCTATCCCCCTCAGATTGATAATAATCACACGTTCAGGACTTAAGCTATGCATTGAGAGAAAAAAAAGGAACTAGGTGTATGACCACCAACAAAACGCGACATCCAGCAAGTACACCATCGTGGGGAAAGCACCTTCACGATGTTCCGGTGATGAACTCGTGAGAGCACATTGACTTCACATCTGAACTGCCGATCGAGCCTTCTGGCGATCTCCTCGTCATTTTCAGGCAGCCTCAGAATTTTCACAGCTACAGCGGTATCCTTGTATTTGCCAAGATATAGGCGACTGTAGGCCCCCGAAGCAAATTTGGGTCCTATGAATAATTCCGACAGATCTACCATCCATTCTTCGGCCTCCTCCACTGCATACTCGCCTCCAGATGTCGCAAAGCACTCCGACCAAGAAGCAGCTCGATCTGATTCGCGATTATTCTTCCTTCCAGGGAATTCCGCTTCATAGACCTCACTCTCGTAATTCTCTTTGTCGCCATCACTTCTTCCTGTTCGAAAAACGGAGCTTGATTGACGGTTTCGTCCCCTTCTGCTTGCAACGGGTGAGTCCGCAGAAGAAGTAGTAGAAGCTGCTGTCGAACAGGCACGTCGCACGATCTGGCTTTTGGAACATTGTTGAGCTAGTCTAGTGGAGCCGGATGCGCAGGCCCTCGGACTGTTGAAGATCATGTCATTTTCTATAAATTCATGTAGTTGAGATAGAGATCGCTGCGGAATAACAGCGCAACGATGAAGCCGATAGCAGATGGACCTCGAGAAATGCGTGCGCCCAACCCAAGTTGATGATTCTAGGCCAGAGCTATCGCGGCGGAGGTTCTCCATGGGAGATGCATTCGAATCTTGCAATTCATGGAACTCTTCGAGAGACAGATGTTAGCTTCTCGAAGACAATTTGAAGTTCACAACAAGAAGAATGTCGTACTCGTGAGCACTGCCTTCAATTGGTTGTGTCAAAGTAAAACAATTGTCAAGGTGAATGAATGATTAATTTGTAACACCCCTTATCCAAGCCGCGTATAACAAAGTTTGAATGATTTGCAAACTCCTTGAGAGAGAGAGAGTTCTTTAAAAAAGAAAGTGTGTGTGAGTGAGTGTGTTTGAGAGAGAAAGAACCACAATAGAAGAGGCCCACGTGGCAACAAAGTGTGTGTTTAACAAAAATGTAACTAGAGCTCTCCCTGGCAGGCAGTGCTAACAAAGTGAATGATATTTAATCATTCATAAGACCTGCCCAAGATTTTAAAAAGCAAGCAAAAAGGAATCCATTGGAAATGGTGTGGAGGAAGACTCCACTAGATAAAGGGGAGAGAGGGGGAGCATTTCTACGGGAGATAGGTTGGGTACATGTCTCTCTTCCGATAGCATTTCGTCAAGAAGATTTCTAGAATCACGGGTACATGAAGATTCCTACAGGAAGTAATCGGAATCAGGGGCACATGTCAACCTGAAGCTCGGTAGGTGAGAGAAGCATCCCTATTGGATATACCCCTCTTGCCGGACCTTGCCTGCCTGTGTAGTACAATTGCATGAGTCAGGTAGCCGAGTGCCTTCCGATTGCCTTCCCTACCTGAACCACCCCAAAAAAGCTACATGTGCCAAGGGTGAGAGAGAGAGAGAGGGGAGGAGGGGAGACTCAAACGTGCCACTTGTGCAGGTTCACCACATCTCTCACCTACAGGTTGCCACAACGCAATCACCTCCCAACGCCCTCTTGGCCAACGGAAGTCGTCTTCTTGATGATGATGCGCCTTTTTGTGGCTAATTATTCTCTACAGATTTAAATGCCTTGCACTTGTTAAATGCCCTTTATTTTTAGTGCCTATGTGTTATTATCTAGTGAGCTCGATTTTCCAATTAGCCCCTATCGGATTTTTTTGGAGCTTTCTGGTATTTAAAGGGTCATGATTAAACGGCTAATACTAGCCGACCAATGACCTTAATGGAGAGGAAATAGGTAGCCCATGGGGCCCTAGCTTAGTTGTTGAGGAAAGTGTGTGTGCGCACGCATGCGCACACACATGCATGAGTTTGATATCTCGAGCAGCACTATGGTATTCCCTTATGCTCTACAACATGCACCATGCACCATGGGAAATAGAGGAGAAATACTGGGGAAATATTTCTCAAAAATAAAGGGGAATATTTTTAAAAAATAGAGGGGAAGAGTGTGGACGCTAGAAATAACACTCCATGCTCTAGACCTCATGGTGCTATTTCCCACACCCTTGAGAACCATTGATGTAACGCTTCTCTACAATTGATGTGACTATGAGAGCACTCTCCCATGGGATAGCCCACTTGATTGCACCAAGCACCAAGAGCATGCTACAACACATTTTCTTTCTTGGCCATGGTAGCAAGTTGCCCATGCAAGACACATGCGGAAACAAGAGTGCACGTGGGCACTTGTTCCTAGTATAGTGGTAGAGTAAGCACTTTTGGATGCAAAAGAGAACTGAAATAATTTTTTAAAGGGCATTGGGCTATTAAAAGGAAATTTTTGTAGGATGATCTCCATAGATGGCAACTTGAACATACAACTTGAATTTTTTAAAATAAATTATCGTGAAAATTCACAAAAGAGTTTCTACCGCTACCACGGAGGCAGTGCTAACAAACACAAATGCATCCCACCTAGTTTAAGAAAGCAAGCTCACAACAGAGAGTCTCGGCAATTCACAAAAGACTTTCTACCATTATACGAAGGCAGTGCTAACAAACATAAATGCATCCCACATAGTTTAAGAGAGCAAGCTCACGGAGAGTCTCAGCAACATAGGAATCCACTCACCTGACATTTCAACTCGCATCCCACTTTAGGCATCCATCAAAGTTCACTTATGGACCTTATTTCCAAAATGTTTACCCGAAGGTATATCCAAAACTTGAACTTGTGACTACTCACATGTTTCTTAAAATAGTTCTACAATGTTTACTAAAACTCAATAGATTATGCAAATCCTTGAAATTTTGAACGAAGAATTCCCTTGTATATTTAAAAACTTATTGATCCATTGTAAAGAATTCTATGGTATATTTGAAAATTTACAATTTATCCATTAATGTACAAGTTTTGCTAATTTCCTCACAACCTCAATGACTTTATTATGTGGTCTTACTACTATCTAATTTTAGTGTGGACACCTCTATCCTAGCCCTTACTTTAGAATAGATCTCCCACTTAAATGCTCTTTCGCCTTTGTCTTACATTAGTAGTGGTATGGCTATAACATCAAACAAGTAGAACCATGTATGATCAAGATCCTCATGATATGCAATGGAGGCTGGAGGCTATCACGTATATATATATGCATGAGATGGGATGGTAAATGGTAGCATGCCATTGTCCACATCCTCACCCTTGTCCACTCTGCAATAGGAGACATAGAGGTAAGAAACGATTTATCCACTCATTCTCTAGTAAATAGGCTCTCTAGTAAATAGGTATGATCGCCTATACAAGACCCACGCTTCCATTGCACAATCATGCCACCGAAGAATAAAATATTACAAATTTATTGACAAGATAGTTGGTAAATTGTGTAAATCTTGTTCGATTTGCTCACATATGTTGTAAAGATTCTCAATAGCACGTTTATATCAATGTGATGGAATAACAGGCCAACCTCTTAGCAAGGACATATACTCCTTGGAGAATAAAGGACATACATTTGATCTAGGGAAGGTAATTGCTACTCCTTGGTGGAATCAACTCTTCTATATTGGTGGTGGGCTAATGCCTATAATCTTATTGAATCAATTATCCAATAATAGAAAATTTGTAATCACAAGCAAAGGATTTGTGCTCCATAGTTGAATTTTAACAACGGTAAGTTTAAAAGAGTCATATATAATATAGAAAACGATGACCTATATTTTGATCATTTGAGCACACATTGATCTCACTACATTAATCTATAATTTCCCTTAGACTTTTCTTCAATTATAAAGCTTTACTTTTCCTACAAGTTTTCCTTCACAATAGAGAAAACTATGCCTCTAAACAACAAACACAACTTCTTACTTCTCTTGTTTGCTTAAGATAGGTACATGATAGGATGCCCATGCTTGAGGTTTAATAGCTTTAAGGAAGTTATGGATGTTCCTCACCCTTATAGCCCACAGAAAGAAAAATAATTCCCTCCTTATTCAAGATAGATTTTCATGCCCTCTCTTTTTTCTACATGTCAAGTGTACATTGAAAGGAGAGAGTATAGGACAAGAATGGGAAAATGAAGCTACAAGCAATGCGAATGCAACATATAGGCCTTGGCATATATCATGCCTTCCAGAACTACTATCAAGATCATTTCCATCGTTTCATAGTTACTTAATACCTTGGGTAAATTAAGCCATCCATGATGACTGAGATACTTAAAACATGTCACATCATTGCTTACATTAGCCATCTAAAGACATTATTTTTTATATAGCACCTTTATTACAAAAGAAAATAGTAGATTGACTTAAATTTTTTGGTCAAGGAATCTGTGATGACTAAGATTCTTTTAGCACGTCATGTTCGTGATCCTTGCATTTGCCACATAGAATTAGACATTCACATCATTGTTATAATATACTAATGAGTCCAATAAATAACCAAAGATTCTTATGTGTGACAAACAAAAAAGGTACAAATAGACTTAAAGGAAACTAAAGTCAGTTTAAAGTTCTTGTCCCTTGAATCATATATCACCCCTACTATTTCTTCATTACCACAAACCCACACGCCTCTATAAAAGTCACGATCAACATGGATTTATGTTTCTTGAAGAATCTCTTCTTACACGCCATATGCTCTAGGGCCCCTATGTGCTTGTTTTGGACCTTCCTTACAATATTGACTTTTGAATGACATTTTGGAAAGCATTGTGCTTTTTAAGCTACAATTCTCTTGAGTCCCACTTACTTGTCCTTCTCTTCTTAGAATATGAATTAACCCTACACAATACATATACATACATACATGTGTGCATATGTACATATATACATACATGCATGCACACATACATATATACAAACACACACACATACATACTTTCATACATACACACATGCATACATACTTTTATACATACACACATGCATACATACTTTTGTACACATGCATACATACGCATATTTGTATATACATACATATATCCTTACATCCATAGATATATATACACAAATTTGTGAATGGAATAGAAGAGTTGAGTGATTTAAATACTAAGTCATCTCTTTTTGCATGTGGTCTACAATTTGGCATTGGTACATGTGATATTGGTGGAGCATGTCAATATTGTGTATAGTAATTTTAGAGTCCATGGGGAGCATTTGGTACATGTCTTACAAACTCAAAGGATTGAGCTTTCATACAAGCTCCTCTTTGATTCTACAATTGCCAATCTTGCTTTTCCATAACAACATCTTCCCTAATGTGTGCATTATTAGATTTGTGGTTTTCCCATCTTCTTTATAACCATCAATGTCTCCATCATGCATTGCCTTGCCTTTTGCACCTCCCTCGTATCCTTATCTCTATCTTTTATTCCATGTGGTAACATGGACTACATACAACCATCTCGGGTTAGAATGACCTAAATGAAAGCCACCAATGTTTACTATGAAAATGTAAGTATTAATTAAAGTAAATAAATACATGACACAAATGCTTCAAAGTGAGTTTGAACGTAATACGTACATACCTATTCACATTGTTTAGTAAGAACAAATGTATCACATTCATTTGACTAGAGTTTGGCAGAGTCTATCGAGAACAAGCCATTACTATCTTTCCTCACTATAGAATTGGGACCATTGTAGATTTCTTTGAACCGTTTTACATCAAGAATCAAAATTCTAGATTGTCTAATTCCAAATTCTAAGATGTATTATATTAGAGAAACTAAGGCTCGAGGGGCTCAAACTATTGAAGCATAGCAAAAACAAGTAGAAGCAAACAAGTGAATCACATTCCATTAGAGAACGCCTCTTTAAATAGGCCAAAGTACATTGTCTACCCATCCACATGTCATTTTCTCAAATTCCTATCTTCTTAGTCCAATCAAATTCTCTCACAACTCTCTCATCCAATCACATATTTTCTTCTCTTTTACTACTCTTCTACCCTCTCTAACACCCCACCTTGATACTAGGCTGGTTATAACCGAATATCAATGTCATCAGATCTATAATGTGAACTTACAATGATAATTTCTCCCCCCCTTAGCCCCCTATCAATCTCATAGGCCTATGGTGTCACAATGATGTGGGAATTTACACACACTCATAGGCTCCTCCTCATAAGGTAGGATGCTCTCAATGCTTCCTTAGCTACATCATCGATGCCTAAGGCAAGCTCACTACAAAAGAACAATTTCAAAAAAGACCCTCATTATTCTGGAGTGATGTTTTCACAAGATTAGCTTGGTAACATTTCCTTTCATCATGTCCATATTTCTTGCAAATAGTGCATTGTAGTTTGCCCTTATTCTTGGTTTGTCATTTCACAATAGCTGCATGGTTTGTCATTTCACTGAGCTTCATTTCACCTTTCGATTTCCCTTTTGGAAACCTATCTTAGTACTTCTGAATGCTTGATCATGAGCAAAGTTGGAAGCTTTGCCCCCCTTTAACTTGTTTTTACCTTCTCTTTCTAATAGAGATGCTTTAATATCATGCAATGTATATTGGACAATCTTTCAACAAATGTACTATATCCATCAACTGTTTCAACAAATGTACTATATCCATCAACATCACAACAACTAGCAAACAAAATAGCCTTCGATTCATCATCATCAAGAGCATTTTTTAGATTGCCAATTGTTACCGTATTCATTTGTACTTGTTGAGATGACTAGTAAGATCTTCCTTTGGGTCATATTTGAGATTATAGAGTTGCCAATTGTTGCCATATTCATTGGTACTTGTTGAGATGACTAGTAAGATCTTTATTTGTACTTGTTGAGATGACTAGTAAAATCTTCCTTTGGGTCATATTTGAGATTATAGAGTTGTATCAACAATTTTGAGTGTTGTACATCCATGCCAAATACCTTATTTAACCCTTACCATGCATGCTTGGCATGAAGGATACCATCAATGTGATGCATAACTTCATCACCAAGGTTGTAGGCTATATAGCCAATTGCCTTTTCATTTCTTCTTTCCCATTCATCTTCTAGAGTTTCTTGTGTGTCACGTCCCTTGATTAATCCCCACAAATTCTTGCACATGAGTAAATACATTATTTTAGATTGCCACGTATGGGATCCAACACCCATAAACTTCTCTACTACATCATGCAAAGCCATTAGAGTGGTCTTACCAAGCTTTACTGATTGGCAGTGTATAACTATTTTATAAAGAAGTCTCCACAACCATATAAATTCATGCTATTACACAAAAAATCAGAAAAGGCTTGTTGTTTTGCATAACTACAGTACCAACTCTTAGACTTACCCTTCCATTTAGATGTGGTTCTCTTTACCTTCAACCTCTTGTAATTCATAGATTCACAAGCAGATGGCATCATGTAGTGCGAAGTCCTTAAGAGAGAAATGAGAATACCTTAGAAGAAGTAAAGGGACCAAAAATTAATACTACCATGTGTCTCAAGGGTGGAGATTTGGTAAAGAAAAAAGAGATGTAGATCATCAACATTCAGAGACCATCATGTAGAAGTGTTGTCCATATGACAACAATGCTATATGCTTTTGGAATACAATGAAGAAGCATTGAAGTAATGAGGATTTACATTAGAAAAATGGATGCCATGGTCCTTAAGCACATAAAAATAAGGATGAAATTAAGAAGTAATAAAGACGTAAATCATAGCCCCTTGCAAACTACCACTCTCATTCAATTACTTTCTCCCCATTATATTAAGCTTGGTGAAGAGATTCTCCTAGTGAATGATTTGACATGCCATTCATGAGAAAAGCATGGTCCTTTAGTATGCTTATACAAAATGTGTATGCGTCCAATGGTCATGAAGCTTTGGATGGACCTTTTTCTGAGTAAACCCCCAAAAATTCAACCCTTTAGATATAACTAATATAACGTGGGAGTGTCTTTTTATGGACTTTACTCTACTGGCTTACCTAAATTTTAGACTAGCCATGATACTATCTTTGAAGTGATTGATAATCTTACTACAATGGCCCATTTTTATGCCTACAATAACCACTAGTTCATATTTAGACATTGTGAGAGCATTGTTGAAATGTGCTCTTTATAGTTTCTCTGTATCGTTTGGCCTTTTCGCGTTATTATGCAAAAAAAGTGGCATACCAAGATCCATGCACATAAGGAACTTAGGGATATATACCAATCACTCAACAGCAAACCCTTTTTTACCTAGGTTTTAATAACCTATTCAAGGAAAAGATCCCCAATGATTATGAGCTACTCTTGCAATGGCTACCTGATGTACCATATGTAGAAGCACATGTGCCTAGATTGTCATAACCTTGAGGGAAGCTTCCTATCAAACAAGCACAATACTTTGATAGTGTCCACCTATTCTTATCAATTCTTGATAAGGAGATATGATTTCATATCCATCCTTTCCACATGGAAAAATAATACTGGAATAGTATACTCATCAAGTGTATATAATGGAATAGTATATTCATCAAGTGTATATGAATTTAATAAAATGATATGGGATGATGGTAAATAATCATACCTGGTGATGCCACCAATGATGTAGATGGCTTCCTTGATGTTTTTTGATATGCATATTTTCACTGCAATTGGGAGAATTACCTATACTTACAAAGTCACCTACATTGAGAAGTTATAATTAAAGCTTATAAAAGCAATCGATTGATAAGGATTTAGAGTTGTCATTATGACGTACCAAATCAAAAGACAAAGAAACCTGTATGAACTTATGCAGACTTTGTCATTATGACATACCAAATCAAAATACAAATAACCTTATGTGAATCATGAGACTTTAGGCCACTAAGCTTATTAACCTCTGTAAAATCCCCCTTTGGGTAATGCATGTGCCCCAGTGGCCAATGTCTCTTCCATATTGGTGAAGATCCATGGCACCTTCAAAAGCACAACTCTATTACCATTTCTTTTCTGGTCATTGTGTCCTTTTCTCTCAAGCTTTCTCATGCTCCCCTCATGTCCTTCTTACCAATAGAATGTTCCCAAATGGCACATCTCACATCCTTGAAGATATGCATAGGATCTAAGTGGTGATTGATTTGCAATGTCCCTAACAAAGAAGCTTGTGGAATACCAATAGGATCTTCAACTTGGGTAGGAGACACACTCCATCAATTGTCCATGCCTCTAGCCAATATTTGGCCTTTAAGGTAGGTCATTTGAGACCAATCATCCCATCACATTCAAGATGGTCATGTGGGAGTATTGAATATGAATTTCATATATGACCTTCAAATATCATGAGAGTATTGTGCCTTTAATCAATCACCACAAAATAGGGCATGAATGGTACCCACATGTTTGAAGGCCTAATAGATAAAAGTATGTGTCAGTGTCATACATATTTGCATGGTCTAGGAGAGAAACACATGGGGAGACTCATCACTCACCTAAGCATTCTTCTCCATATGTAGACATCAAGATGCTCTTGATCTAAATATAGGGGTCTATAATAAGATTTGATAAGGTTATTTTTTGGAGGACATGAAATTATTGCAAGAAAATTGTTGTGTAAGATTGTTTTCTGGAGAATATGAATTATTGCAAAAAAATGTGAAGATGAAAAATAATTTCTCAAAGAAGGTTCACGATAGTGAACGCATATAATATATGAATCCAACTATTTAGAACAAAAAACAAGTTGAATAAGTCATATTTAACTTGATTGTAAGGAGGTCACCCAGAGAGAAGGAACATCTTGAAACAATGTAAAAGATAGGGACTTGCTTGACAATGATTGACTAAGATATTAGACTCACTCCAAGGTGCTATGCTTATAGAATAGATGGATAAATTTGGTTTTTATCCAATAGTGGAGATTTGAGTCATATGCCTACGGTCCCTAATCTTCTACGATACCGAGCAAAGTTGGGGTAACTAGTGCACTTGTATAGTACGTTCGTCACACACAAACCTTAGGCTCATAAATTGGAAAAAGAGCCAGTCATTTTGCACTCAGAGGTGCAACGTTAGGAGGTTGTTATCCTCATCCCGCGACATACATTGATTGGGCACAATGGGATAGTGGGCCACCCAAGTCCTTTGGGACATGCAGATGTCTCCTCGTGGAGGTAGAAACACAACAACAAGCACATGCACATAGATTATAGAGATTGAGGAAGCTACCCATGAGTTGGTAAGGGTGATTATGCAACCCTTTGGCACCCCACCATTGGTTTGAATAGTTCTTGAGAACTAGGGTGCCTCTTAGAATTCAGTTTGTGCAGCTTCTTCTAGAAGATTATAGAGTATGGCCTGGGGACCTTCTCCGGCTAAACTAGTTCACCCCACTAAAATAGATTCATATTGCATGGTGGAGACATCATGGCAAGGCCAACCATGGTGTAAATCCACAAAGTGGGGACCTCACCATTGTGAAGAGAGTGGGAGAGAGGTAAGGAGTCTCACTTGCAACTTTCTCACATACACAATGGGGGAATACACACAAAGGTGGAGGCTGAAAACCGTTTTCCTCTTCTTAGTTGTGAAAGCCAAAAGAACTCTCTCTAAGTACAAAAGGAATAGATGAACCATATATGTGACAAAACATGTGTGCCTCAGGATCTATGGAGCACTCTAAGGTGGATGAAACCTGTGTGGAAACATGATGAAGAGAGTGCTCATGACATGTATCTCAAGTCAATTAGGTTCCAAGATAGATTAGCTTGGACTCATAAAGAGAATCTTGAGATAGTGCAAAGTGCTTGATTGATATTACTTCAAATGAACCTCCCTTTTATAGGTGAGGGTACTTACATCCATTTTGCTTGCTCACATGTGGGATATCTCCTCCATGCCATGTGGCAGCTTACCCTTTGCTCATACCTTTGCTCTACATGTGCTCATGGCACCATATATCTCAACACCTCCCCTTGGTGCCATAATCCTTTGGCTACTGCAAGGTGGTCAGATGTGAGTTACAAATCCATCACCTCCCCTTAGTGCATGCATTGCTACTTAAGGTGGTCAAGTGTGGCTTTTACATGTCAATACCTCCCCTGGGTGCTTTCATAGCTACTCTCAGGTGGTCAGGTTTGATTACAAAACATAATAGGCAAGGTTGGCAAGGTTTTTGCTTTTCAATACATGTTATTTCTGTCATTCTGCTCATGGCTTGATGATGATTCCACGTAGTTGACCTGCTGGTTCTTCAATCTGAAATCTTCTTCTTTGTGTAACTTCATGCATGATGCTTTGTTCTTCCATGTGCCTTGATGCTTTGTGTGTGGATGCCATGCTTCCTACTATGGTCATCTCATGCACTTGTGCTTTCAGCTTGCTTCTGACAATGATGTGTGCATTCATGCTTTGCTTTTCCATTTGTTGCAAAGGTCTTACCATGAGCTTTATTTTGCTTCAATGGTAGTGTCTAATTGCTAACAATGATTCTGATCCAATAGGCGCGTAGAGCTCGAAAAGACAATCAATTTTCCTTTTTGGAGCATGTGCAAATTCTTCCTGGATTGCAAGTTACACCTTGTTGAAGCTTTTGTGAAGAAGAGGACCTTTGATGATGTGGCATAGGGATTCACATGCAGAATTCAAACTGTGCTTAACAAGGGGTTATGTGATTAGGTGGCATTGTAGGTGATGTGGCATATTAACCAACCCTAACCATGGCTTAGTAAGTGAGTTAATTTAACCATACACTTAACTAAGGTTTAAGATATTCAACCATGGTAAAACTCAATCCTGCCACGTGTCAGGCAACGAGATGCTGACGTGGAGAAAACATTTGTGTTTTCGTCTCCCTACGCCTCGTTGCCGTATCTGTGCCTTATCTGCTCCTTCTTTGGTACTTTCACTCTGCCTCGATCTTCGTCCCTGAAATTCCTTCTTCCTGTAAGTTGTGTTGCAGCTGTGTGGTCTTGGTCATCGTGGGCGTTGGCTATGGAGGTGTTGCTTGTGGTTGGGCTGAGGCTAGCGGGCGTGAGCCGAAGCTCAGAGATGGAGAGATCCATCGTTGTTGGAGCCACTGTTTGGATGGAGCTGGCTATGGCTCTCTAGAGCATAAGGTCGAGGCTGTAGCCCCGGGAAGGAGCTCTTTGATGGAGAGGCTGCTGTGAGCCGTCTATTGCGACTGTTGAGAGGCGCTCATAAGAGCTCGTTGATGGACTGCTTCAGCTTTTCCACAACTCCATCTCGCTTCCTTTCTTGATGCAGCTCTCCTTAAGAACTTGTAGGCGACCCTCATCAGAGTTCTCGTTGCATCAACAGTATCGCAATTCCATTCTCAATATCGATTGTCACCTTCCTGGAGCTTTGCCTAAGTCGTAGAAGACACTACCACTGCTACTGCAGCGTCAAGCGTCGTTGGCTGCCTGTTCGGTTGGCAGAGCTCGTAGTAGGCATTGGACCGATCTGTTGCATGTGCCATTTTTCTTGGAGCGTGGGCATCTTGGAACTGTTGTCCGATCTACAGAAGCAACTGGTAAAGAGTAGCCTGGCTGAGTAGAGGCGGTTGCTCTCAGTCATTGGAGTGAGACATACGTCTCTACAGGAGGTGATCTTTTTTGAGAGGCATTTGCTTGGAGGTGGGTGTAGGTAGAGTTTTAGGCTCTCTCTTCCTTTTCTCTCAAATCTCTCCCAAACAGAGGATCTCTTAGCAAATCCCTAACATGAACAATCACTCAAGAGGCATGAACATAAATCTGTCTCTCTCTCTCTCTCACAACCAAAGAAATTGATCTAGCACTCACAAGAACAGAAATATCTCAAGTTTTCATGGACGGAATTCTCTCAATCTAAAACTAAAACTAACCTAAGAGAAAACATGTGCTTCTAAGGCATGCCTACAACTAATCTAGGAATGGAAGCAATCCTAGTGAACTACTAATCAGCTAAACTAGGAGAGCTAAACCTATGCTCTGATACCATGACAAAACATGTGTGCCTCAGGATCTATGGAGCACTCTAAGGTGGATGAAACCTGTGTGGAAACATGATGAAGAGAGTGCTCATGACATGTATCTCAAGTCAATTAGGTTCCAAGATAGATTAGCTTGGACTCATAAAGAGAATCTTGAGATAGTGCAAAGTGCTTGATTGATATTACTTCAAATGAACCTCCCTTTTATAGGTGAGGGTACTTACATCCATTTTGCTTGCTCACATGTGGGATATCTCCTCCATGCCATGTGGCAGCTTACCCTTTGCTCATACCTTTGCTCTACATGTGCTCATGGCACCATATCTCTCAACAATATGTGGGTCTCAAACCAAACTCAGCTAACCTAGGTGGCATACTAACTGAGCCACTAACTAGAGTATATAAAGATAGCTGTCATCCAGCTATTATTCATGGGCGGTGTACCAACCGCATCTACATCTAACAAGTTGGTGACATAAATGCACAACGGTCACCCTGGCATATCACGAGTGGAGGTCGATATCTCAACACCCCCCCTCGAGCTCAATCCCAATTCCTGCATACCAAGCAGGTCTCTGAACTTGCTCAGCTTCTCTGCACCCAATGCCTTCGTGAATATCTCAGCTACCTGATCCTCTGTGCTGACATAAACTAGATCAATAAAACCTACTAGAACCTTCTCTCGCACGTAGTGATAATGCACCTCAATGTGCTTTGTTCTAGCATGATAGACTGGGTTATTTGCCAAGTGTATACTGCTCATGTTGTCATAATAAATGACAACTGGCTCATCTGTAGACTAATGCATATCATAAAGTAGCTTACGCAACCAAGCTACCTCACATGCAGCCATTGCTGCACCCGTGTACTTAGCCTCTGTGCTTGGACAAGGCAACTGTAGGCTATTTCTTGCTGCTCTAAGTGACTGCAGCACTCCTAAAAGAGAACACATATGAGACACATATCCATTGGTATATCGTCTATCAGAAATACTACCAGCCCAATCAGCATCAGTGTATCCATGCAACTATATCTGAACCCCAGTCTCATAAAATAGTCCATACTGTAATGTGGACTTCACATACCTCAATATGCATCTAGCTGCATCCAAATGCGATTTCCTTGGAGCCTGCATAAACTGACCTACCAACCCAATAGCATAGCTCCAATCTGGCCTGGTAATAGTCATATAAATCAAACTTCCTACCATGCATCTGTACATAGTAGGGTCTTCTAGAAGCTCACCTACATCTGCGCTTAGCTTCACATTCTGCTCCAAAGGAACTGAAATAGGCTTATAGCTTGTCATCCCATATTTGGACAGCATGTCCAATCCATACTGCCTCTGCAAGAGCCATATCCCACTTGTGGATCTAATCACTTCAATGCCCAAGAAGTAACGCAGCTCTCCCAAATCCTTCATCTCAAACTTCTACTTCAATAGCATTTTCACATGAAGGATATCTTCATCACTATCACCTGTGATGATCAAATCATCAACATAAATGACAAGCAGCGTCATACCTTTCTCTATTTTTCTTACATAAAGTGAGAAATCTGCCATGGAAATCTGAAAGCCAATAGTGACAAATACTGTTCTATCTTGTCAGACCATGCTCTGGGTGCTTGCTTCAAGCCATACAAGGCTTTCTTCAACCTGCAAACAAACTCAGGATGAACAGCATGCACATAACCTAGTGGCTGCTCCATATAGACCTCTTCTTGCAAATCACCATGCAAGAAGGCATTCTTTACATCCTTCTGATGTAAAGACCATCCCTTTGATGTAGCCATAGCAATGACTGCTCTTACAGTTGCCATCCTTGCAACTGGACTAAATTTTTCTTCATAAACAATGCCAAATGTCTGCGCATACCCCTTGACAACTAATCTTGCCTTGTATCTGCTCACAGAACCATCTGCACTGTGCTTTACCTTAGACCCACTTGTAGCCAATTGCATTCTTGTCTTTAGGCAAAGGCACCAATTCCCATGTAGCATTTGCTTCCAAGGCATCCATTTCTTCATCCATGGCTCTCCCCAATTTTTCTTTTCCCATGGCTTGCTAAAAAAAAGTGGGTTCTAGTTCTTGTATCACTTTGACCATATAGGCATAGTGAATGGCTGTAAATCCATCATATTTCAGCCTATCCATAGGATACTTAACTCTGGTAGACCTGTGCAAAATAGGCTCACTACCATGTGCTCTCAAAACATCCCTTATCTTTCTTACCCCAGGTGTAACAATAGAAGGAATACCCAACTCATCATCAAGGCTCTGTTCTGAGCCACTGGATTCACCATCCACATAAGAGTGACCTGCATTCACATTAACCATGGGCTCTGATCTACTTTTTCTTTTCCCTTTTGTGATACTTGCATACCACTATTTGCATTGCTTTGAGGAGATTCTCCTAATCTCAATCTGCTTGTCCGTGGTGAAGTATGTGAACCGCTGCTAGAAGACACTACAGGTCCACTAATATTTTGTGATTGCTACTATGAATTCTGTGTAGCAGTACCATTTTGTGCATTTACATCATCAATCACATTTACTGGTTTATACCAGCTGCTCGTCTCATCAAAAATAACATCTGTGCTCACTGTAAACTTACGAGTAGAAGGGTTATAGCATCTATACCCTTTCTACTACAGAGAATAGCCAATAAAGATGCACTTTTTAGCTTTTGGATCCAACTTGGATCTCAACTCATATGGCACATGAACATAGGCAATGCAACCAAAAACTTTCAAATGAGAAATATCTAGTTTCCTACCAGTATACCTCTCCTCTGGCTTCATGCCATGTATTGCTACAGTGGGAGTCTTGTTCATTATGTAGACTGCTGTAGGAACTGCTTCAGCCCAATAATAATCTGGTAGGTCTTTTTCATTGATCATAGCACGAGATACCTCTCCAATATGCCTATTTTTCCTTTCTGCAAGTCCATTTTGCTGTGGTGTATGACTGCATGAATATTACTGCTTTATGCCATGCTCTTGAAGAAACCTTGCAAACTCATTTGAAAGGTGCTCTCCCCCTCCATCTGACCTTAGGCATTTTATTTGTAAGCCTGTTTCTTTCTCAACCATAATGCCCAAACACTTCACTTTTCTTTTTCATAAAATACACCCAAACTTTTCTGCTATAGTCATCAATAAAAGTGACAAAATAATGACAGCCTCCAATAGATGTAGCTTTAGTAGTCCACACATCAGAGTGGATTAATTCCAATGGCCTCTTACTCTCTTGAACATGTGTAGGAAATGGTTTCCTTGCCTGTTTTCCAAATTGACAGGCTTCACATACCTTATGTATTTCTACAACCTTGAACTTAGGCAATCCTTCAACAATATTTTGGGCCTGCATTAATTTAAGTCATTGTACATTAACATGACCAATGCGTTTATGCTAGATATCAATAACTTTTGCCTCACAAGGGCAAATCTGCAAAACTGACGAAAGTGGTATTTGACCACACAGTCACTTCCTAGTGACGATTTTGTAAGAAAATAATACGTCTGTGCTCAACAGATAACAGGATCTCGTATGCAAGAGAGAAAACAAGATAGTATGGAGAATCAAAAAATTTGATTACTGTAGAACTGATACAATAGATGGCGCTGCCTCCCAACCGTGCGCTCCTGTGAAAAAAGCTTCGATGGCATGCTGGAAATAGTAGAAGATGGAGGCTGGATGCTAAGGAATCAGGGTTACTTTAGCCAGTGATGAAATGGGCTTCACGGGCTTGCTCTTATATAGCCACCAGTCGTAGTTGATTAGGCTCAATCGGGTGACCGACCCAAACCGCCCAAAACGATCGACTAGGGGTCGGTCTCGAAATAGGCCACCGACCATACGATAGAACCGGTGCGCAAAACAAAGCAACTAACTTACGGTCTCCATTCGGCCCAGAGCCATCCGAGATCATCTGAGGCTCCAAACGGGCCCCGTAACCCGAGAGTGGGCTGCCCTGGGAAATGCTCCATCTACCCTTAGTGCGGTCAGTCAAGGGATGCCTTCCAGCACTTGCATGTAGCCTAGTTGGCGGTGTGCCAACTCTATCTGAAGTCATCCAGCCATTAGGCCACACATGGCCCCCATCTGGTGTCTAAACCAGGACTAAACCAGGACCTACCGAGCTACTCAAATGCCTTCTCCTCATATGGGGGGCTTACAAGTAGAGTTAGCTGGTTTCCGCATAGTTACACGAGAGTGGAGCATTGATATCTAACAGATTTTGCATCAACAGGCAATAAGAATGATTCTGTCACTCCCAGTATCTCTACGCATAGGCATACCATGCAATTTTTGCGACAACTTTTCACCGACCTGCAAAGCAGTGGTCGCACAGCAAAAATAGGGCACCTTTCTAAGTGCCTGCGAAAAACTTCCGCCACCAAAACGAGCCCTGAAATGGCTTCGAATCAAAAAATAATGTTACCAAGGGCTTTGCCCTTGCCCGCAGCACATACTACCCTCTCGCCACACCGCGAAGGGCATCGCAATCTGAGGCAGTGCACTCTTGCACTTTTCGGTTGTGCTACCTACAGAGATTCGCTCCCAAACTCGAAAAAGGAAAGCAAGACGGATCCTCTTACCAAGACAAAGTGAACTTGGTTTGCTTCCTCTTACTCCCTCCTGCTCCTCCTCCTTCCTCCCTCCTCTTTCCTCCTCCTTCCTCCTCCTCCTCCTCCTCCTGCCTCCTTCTCCTCCCTCCTCCTCCTCCTCCATCTCCCTCCCTCCTCCTCCACTCTCCTCCCTCTTCCTCCTCCTTCCTTGTCCCTCCTCCTCAACCCTTACCCCTCGAATCCGCGAAGGAGACTAGCTCTCCACTCCTCCTAAACACTGCAACCTCCTCTGAACCTTGGAACTTCTAGTTAGCTCTCTCAACCCTATCCGAAATCCACTTCTAAACCCTTGAACTTTCGTGGAGGCAAGAGCCTCCATGAATTGTTATAATCAAGCCCTCTTTCTCATTCATGTACCCATGAGATTTGCTTTCCATGCTTTAGCCTACACCTCTCACCGGAACACGACCTGAGGACCTATGCTACACTTGTGAGCACCTATGCTACAATGAGCAATGACACGACTGTAGGTGACCAACACCCTCAGAACCTACATTTGGGTAAAACCGAGACAACATCCCCCCACCAACCAAGGGCCAATGGGAGCTTAAATTTTTCCATTATCACTACCAATTCTACGACAATAACCCCCACCACCCCGGATCACTCCCATAAACCAAGTAATCATCAAGGAGACACCAAGTGAGTGGGAGGACCCTGACTATGTCTTACCAACACTTGAGTCATCCTCGTATGAGAGTCCCGCGTATTAAAACCAATCTAATTCTGTTAAGTTAAAGATAACCTTGACAAGGGAATTACATTCCCATTGGTACCCATTATGTTATGCATGAAGTGGTCTTGACTCAAAATTTTGGGGGGGGGTCATAGAAAATGGTTTATTTCATCAATCCAAACTCTACTCTCTAAAGTCAAGGTCAAGATAGATTCTTCTTTAAAACCTTTTGAACAAGTACCCATGTTACATAGTTTGACTTGTTATTGACCATGAAAATTTGTTAACAAAATTCTTGCTTAAAGTGGCATGCCCACTACTCAACCTTAACTTTTTTTATAATAAATAAATAAATAAATAACCACCTTGCATTAGGGGGATGGTCAATCCCCATGAAAAAGGACTTGTATACAAAAACTTGGCCAAAACAAAGGGGCAACTACCCATGGCCTACACTACAATCATTAACCTCAGCTTACCCTTAATCATTAAATTTCTACATTCCAACTTCTTTCTCTTCATAGAAGTCTTAAACTACCTGTTTTGAAAGGTTTAATTTACAAGCATTTTTAACAAGCTGCTAAGAGATTTAAGTTAACTAGACTTTGTAAATGCTAATGGGAATGCACACTTATGTGAACACTCCATTGATAGCCTTAACTAGTGCTCATTGATTGGTAGTGGGAATAGGCCTTAAGATACCCTTTGGACCCTTCCCCAATTTTCAAATACCCACATGAACAAGTGGAGGGTTGGTGCACAAAGATGGTTGGCACCTCATCATTCCTTCTCAAATTTTAATTCATCGCCCATTTAACATGCACCACTGCTCCTAATGACTTCATGGGGTCATTTATATGGAAGGGTGGCACATGGGCATACCTTGCTACATCATCCACTTGTCATATTAGGTTATATTTTGTATAATGTACACTTGGGTCCACCGACATGGAAGGGTGACACATGGGCAAACGTTACATGTCAACTAAGGGCCATTGTCCTACTTATTTTATGTTATTGATGCCAAATCCTCACATTGATTACACTAATGGCCACATTTCTATTGGTTCATTTCATTACCACAGCATCCATCTAAATTTTATTCAAAGGAAAGCATATGTAGATGTTAATTCAAGAAGGTGGTATCCTTGCTTCTCCACATTTCTACCTTTAATATGTAAGAAAGAGGACCCAAAATCCTTTGTTTAAAACTACACTTTTTATATCTATAATGAGATAAGCATTTCTCTCATTGAGTGTGAAGTCCTCCCCATCATGCTTATATAAATAAGTATCTGGCCTTAAATAGTGATTCCTTGAAGCATTTTTGAGAGCACGAGGGTTTCTCTTTAACCTACACACACAATGTCCTCCTACCCTTCCACAACATATCCCATAGAGGGGAAAAGATGGAATGCAACTTAAACATTCATTTATTGCATTTTCCATTTTTTGGTTGTAGCCAAGATAATCAATAATCCAATGGTGATAATCTATACTTATCTTAAGGAGGGAGAGGGACGTACCTTACCACGTGTAGTGAGGGGAGGGAGAGCAAACCTACCACATGCCACGAGGGGAGGGAGGAGGGAATTTCAAAATTCTCTAAGAGAGAGGGTCAGAACCATGAACAGCAATCAATGCCGCCGCCACCCTCCACATTGGGCTGCGCACCCTCCACCACCCTCACACAGCTCGCACCTCCCACTGCTCTTCGGCTGTGCACCCTCCACCCTCTCACATAGCTCCCTCCTCACAGACTGCACATAGTAGTCCAGTGTCCTTGGACCTTGACTCCTCCACCCAATGCTCGCATTCCGCGCTCCCTCCTCACATTCTGCACACAACGCGCTGCTGTCCTCTACAGCTCCCTCTCCATTCTGCCCACTTAGTGCTATCCTAGGCTATCAGCTCGCTATAGCTCTAGTGGTCCAGTAGCTCCAGTGGCCAGCCTACATTACCATGAGTCTTGATGTCCCGTCTCTGTACTCACCTCCAACCACTGCACATTCGACAACACACAGACCTTTGAAGTTCATCCAGGAATCTAGTTGGCCCTCCGTCCCTCCGTGCTGCTCCAGTTCGTACTCCATCATTTTATTCTCCATGGTCCATGGTCCCTGCTACTCGGTGCTCCCACTTATAGTGTAGAACTGTATTTATGTCATAGCATTTTGAACTATCTACAGCTTTCTATCATGGCTTTTGCTGTTAAATCATGATGTTTTTGCTGATTATGTTAAATGTTACTTAATATTACATGAGCGACATTTACTCATGATATTCATTTCATTATTTCATGTACATATTTTTTTAATAATTGTATTGAATCATTATGTTTCTACTTATGATTATGTAAAATATTAAATGCGTGATAAGTTGAATATATAGTTTTTTGTAATCTTTCACTTCTAAGTATTGATTCCCAATGCTCCACTCATGTTATTTGAATCCTTTCACTTCGACGTTATGCTCCCAATGCTGCTCTGTGCTCTGCCCTGCTACAATTCTTCTTCGACGTTCGTTCATCTCTGTCCGTGCGCATCTCTAGACTCTAAGATCTATGCTCCATGGAGTCCATGCTCATCTCCAAGTGTGTGCCCAGTGTCGGGTGCCCGCCTCCTCTCTCTCTCTCTCTCTCTCTCTCTCTCTCTCTCTCTCTCTCTCTCTCTCTCTCTCTCTCTCTCTCTCCCCCCACTTCACCCTATCTTTCTATATTTCTTCTGCGTTCAATGTCACCCATTTGAAAGCTCTCTCTCTTGCTTTTTCGATGGCTCTCTTTGAAGGCTCTCTGCTCTTCCTTGGTTGTAAAAATAGCTTTATTATTATTTTCAAAAACAACTTCAATGCATTGTTGCTTGAAATTTTATGCAAAGTTGCATTGGATCATCCCTCAAGAGGGTTTTTAAGCATGGGCCAACACGATTTCCATTTTTTAGAGAGAGAGAGAGAGATTATATGTGTATGTGAGAGATTGTGTGTGTGTTTGTGTGTGTGTGTGTGTGTGTGTGTGTGTGTTTGTATTTTTGTGAGAGAGGGAGAGGGAGAGAGAGAGAGAGAGAGAGAGAGAGACAGAGAGAGAGAGAGAGAGAGATCCCCCCCCCTTCTTCCACTTATCTTTCTCTTGCTTGGGTAGAAAAGCACACACTTTTGTACCTCTACCCTCTATCTATTGCATGCATAGAAATGTACGGGCCATTTTGAGAGAGAGAGAGAGAGTTGGGGGGGGGCTTTTTATAGAATTTTTGTATGTGGTTTTAAGAGAGAAAGAGAGAGAAAGAGAGGTGTAGGGGTCGATCGATGCTAGGGGAAGATGAAAGGCCATGAATATTTAAGGAAAGGAGATGAAGAAAATGAAGATAATGGAGGAACAAAAGAAGGTAGATTTGACCAAGCAAGGAGAGATTTTCCTAAAGGAAAAGAGTTAGTGTGCACCCTACTATAGGTCAATTGCCATCATGCAACCTTGCATGTAGACACATAAGCTACACCCTCCTTTCCCTTCAACTAATTAACTGATTTTAGCATATTCCTTAAGTTAGGGGACATGCTGGCACCAGTCTTCCACGCATTTTGGGAGATAGTGGCATTTGAAGTTTTGTATTTTTGTGCCTCTAGCCTCTATCTATAGCATGCATAGAAGTGTATGTGCCATTTTTAGAGAGATGGAGAGAGAGAGAGAGAAAGAGAGAGAGAGAGATTATGTGTGTACGTGTTAACACCTCTAGCTATGGTTTTGTGTGTGCATGTGTGTGTTGAGATGTGCATTTCAAGAGATAGTGTCATTAGTCATTTGATAAACCCCCCCTCCCTCCTCCCCTCTCTCTCTCTCTCTCTCTCTCTCTCTCTCTCTCTCTCTCTCTCTCTCTCTCTCTCTCTCTCTCTCTCTCTCTATCTATCTATCTATCTATCTAGCTACAATTGTGTGTGTGTGTGTGTGTGTGTGTTATTAGCCGGAAAAGAAATCGAGACCAGAGGCTAGAGGCTAAGCATGGCAACGCTCAAGGGCCATAGAGAAAAGGAGATCATGAGGGCGAAGGGTTGTCATAGGAGGGAAAAAGGAATTAGAACTGGAGGGAAGGAAGTGAGAGACTATGACACAAGGGGAAAAGGAGAGGGGGAAGAGAAGCATGTACAAGATAGGAGGAGGAATGTTGAGATGTAGACATCAAGGGAAGAGAACCATACTTTATTTGAAAGAAGGGATGAGAGGGAAATATCAAAATACTAGCTAGGTGGCTTTACAAGAATGAGCGTGTCTCATCAAGGAATAGCCCCTTCCTTTTATAGCCAAAAGAGGGGGTCTCTCCCCATTAATGTATCCTCCCACATGCATGGTGGGTGTGGAAAAGTCTCCCATGTGGGCTAGGCGGTTACGCACTCTCAATTGTGTGTGACAACCCTTTGCCTCAATTTTCCACATAAATCAAGCCCCATATCTCAAGTCTATGATACTCCCTTGGTCTCTTTCCAATTTTATAATATGTTCAAACCTCTAGGAGGACAAGTGGAGGGTTGGCACAAGGAATCTTGCCACCTCATCCTACTTTCCCCATTATTTAACCTGCTCTCTTGGACCTTCTATACCTCCCCCACATGGGCCTATCCCATATGGAGGGAATAACTCAATATAATAGCCATCTCCACCTAAATTATATTGCTTCTCCCATGGACTTTGAGCCATATCTCACTAAATGCAGCCTAGGTGGAGGGGTGGCACATGGAGGAGCCATGCCACCTTGCATTTTATAATATTACTATCATGGATTATGTACAACACACCTTATGGGTCCTCTTACATGGAAGGGTGGCACATGGTCATGCCCTGCCACCTCAACCTTGGGACCTATGCACAACATATTCTATTATACTATTGCCACATATACAAACACACATACATATTAATGCCTTTTTCCTTAGACAATTTTATCCATAGCAGTTCCCCCCCCCAGGCAGGGAATGCACAGCATTTCCATGCCTGGGTCCATCACGCACAAAGAAAGGCTTGAGGTAACGCTTGTTGATCACCTTCTTGCCATATGGTTCATGCAGCTCCTGAACTTGTACAGACCCATTGCTACGTTCTTTGATGACTTTGTATGGACCAGCCCACAGTGGCAGAAACTTCGTATCCATTTGGTGGTCCAATCTGTTATCAAAGCATAGCACAACATCCCCCTCAGCAAAGTGTCTTTCCCATCCCTTGCGAATCTTAGCATCCAATCGGGCCTTTTGTCGATTCTTTTGGATCTCTGTTTGGTGTAGTGCAAGGCATCGGGTTTCATCTAACTTCTCAAGTTGTACCAATCTGGCCTCTACATGTTCATCTTCTGTCATCCTCTGTTCTTGTGCCAATCTCAAGGCCGGAATCTCTATCTCTAGTGGTAAAACTGCTTTAGTACCATACACCAACTCAAAAGTGTGACCTGTAGATGTTTAATGAGTGATGTTGTAAGCCCACACTGCTTCAGTGACCTTTTGATCCCATTGGCTCCTATTCCCTGCGGCCATTTTTCCCATGGTTTTACAAAGGAGGCCATTGGTCCGCTCTGTTTGACCCATGGATGCTGGATAATAGATGCTAGAAGTGTGATGATCAATACCCATGCGATCCATGAGTAACTCCACTGCTTCATTTAAGAATGGACTCCCATGGTCAGATACTATCTCCATGGGTGTCCCAAACCTTGTGCAGATACGTTCAAATATGAAATTTGAAACTGCCTTGCCATTTGCAGCAGGGAGGGCGATAGCTTCAGCCCACTTAGTGACATACTGAGTGGCTACCAAAAGATACTTCTTTTTGCGGGCAGTCATGGGCAAGGGCCCGACAAAATCTATTCCCCACTTCTGAAACGGATGGATGGACATCACTGGGTGATGTTGCCCGGGACGCAAATCCTTCCTACCAAAGAATTGACATGGTTCACAGGTTTTGCAATACAAAGTGACATCCTTGAACAAGGTCGGCCAATAGTATCCAGCATGTAAAATCTTCTTAGCTGTATAGTCACTGGCATAGTGGCCTCCACAAAATCCATCATGATAATGCTTCAATACCTTAGGCACTTCATTTGCATCAATGGCCCGTCTTAGTACCCCATCCATGCCTTGACGGTACAACACCCCATCAAGGAGGGTGTAGCGCCTACTATCTCTGCGGATCTTCTTTCTCTCATAGCTAGTACTTTCTGAAGGAAAGGAGAAAGCAGTCAAAAACTTGTAGATACCACCATACCAAGGATCCCCAACTTCTATGGCTGCTACAAGGGTTACATCAAGGCACTCCTCTAAATCAATCAAAGCATTCTTCAAGTTGGAACAACACCCTTTTACAATTTTGAAAGACAAATCATATTCTTGTAGAACTGCCAACCATTTGGCCAACCGGCCCATGGGATTTGGTGATTGAAGAACCTGCTTTGCAAGACCAGTGCCAGTGAGTATAAAGAAGGACTTTCCAGCCACATAATGCTTAAATTTCTCAATGCAAAACACCAAAGACAAGGCATGCTTGTCGGCCTCTGAATAGCGTCGCTCAGTGTCGAGCAATTGTCGAGAAGCAAATCGAATGGGATACATGAACCGATCCTCCCCTTGCTAGAGAAGAATACCTGCCAGAGTGTGCTCACCAAACCCAGGATTGATATAGAAGGTCTTTGACCAGTCTGGATTACGTAGAATGGGTTCTGAAGCCAGAGCATTCTTGATTTGTGCAAACCCATGATCACAATCCTCATCCCAAGAGAAATCAACCCCATCTTTTAATAGCATAGTCATGGGCCGTGTCAAAGCAGCATATTGATCAATGAAGCGGTGATAGTATCCTGCTAGATTGACAAATGAGCGTACCTGACGTTTGGTTGTAGGTGGGGAGAGCTTGAGGATGGCTTCTACCTTCTTGGGGTCAGGCTTGATGCCCTCAAATGAGACAACATGTCCCAATAACCTCCCTTGAGTGGCTCCAATGGTGCATTTCTCAGGGTTGAGACTGCCATTTGCATCATTGACCCTCTGGAAGGCCAATCTAACCTTCATGATGTGCTCCCTACATGACAAGAATATACAGAAATCATCTAAAAACACCTCCAAGAAATCCCCCAAATAAGGAGCAAACACCATCTGCATAAATCTTTGAAAGGTAGCAGGAGCATTGGTGAGGCCAAATGGCATTACTGTTGGGGAACTGAAAGGAAAGCAAAGAGTGGACACAAACTCAGAATACTCGCATTACTTGCTTGTAGAATGAAGAAGAGTGAGGTCCTGAAGTAGGCACCTCATACATGCTCACTGACATCACTGATGACTTCAGAGCTCCACAATCATCTCCTCAATCTGCTCCTAGATTCTCTCAATCATCCTATGTGGCTCTTCCACCACCTAACTGTGCTTGTGGGCACCTAACTGTGCCTCTAGCACTCACACATAGAAACATAAGGTGTGCCTGAGGCATACACCTTGAGATATCCCAACAAACCCCCCCTCAAGGAAATGCCTCAGGCTATGTCAAGGATACATCTAGTCTCATAGTTTCTCATGCCATCTCATGGTGGTCAAGGATTAATCTATTGCTAGGTTCTGAGGTAGTCAATAGAGCGAGCGAGAAAAAGCGAGCGGGCCCAATGAAGCGAGCGAGTTTTTTTACAATTCCTCCGATGAGAACAAATTTGAAACCGAACTTACTATAGCAAGATGTTGTCATAATAAGCATACCAATAATCAGACTTACAATCCACCCTATCTTTCACTTGAAGAACATAAACTAATTACCAAACTCATAACATAGATGACTATTGATATACCACTTCACCCACAAAATGCACTAGACCAAAACTTTCCAAATGTATCCATGGTTCACCACAACAATTATCAGTCTATGAACAAAATGATGTTTTAAACCATGTTCTAATCCCCCTGACATTCATCATCAAGAAAGTAGTTGCGCGCATGTGGTTTATCTAATTGCCACTCATCATATCTCTTGTCGGCTGTCATGAATCTTGCCATTTTTTCTGCATAGCATGGCAACAAACTACAACAAAACATACATTTCAAAGGAAAGTAAGTCAAAGTGGAACAATGAAAATAATTTCCAATAAGAAGAACTTGCCATCCTTATGTGTTATACAAAAGACAATTTGCTACCAACAAAAAGCAAAAAAAATCAATTGCTAGATCAAGGCCTTACAAACACTATCCAAAGCATCAAAATTTGTACTTTCTTGATTCAAAGGCACCCGTAAATGTTCACTATCTACCATATTATAAAGATGCTAAATAACACTTTCAAAGTCCTCAATTTTAGCATTCAAAATATATAACAAAAAAACTCAGGGCTAGTAGCATACTACTCATCAAAGGGGTTTGTGACAGGTTCCACTCTCTCTTCTTCCCCCTCTCCATCATGCTCTGACCTGATCCGTTTTCCAGAATGATCTGCCACAAGTGGCTCAACAATGCTAGCCATAATACCGTTGTCTGAATCAAATGAAAAACAAGGCTTGCCAATGGCCTGACAAGCACACATAAGAGGGGCTGTACCACAACCCATCTCTAGAACCAGCCCTCCAGGAACACAGAGAAGAGACATAATGCAACCTACAAAAAAACTACTCCTCTCTAGTCCGCCTCATGCTAGCTGAGAAGACATCAACACAATTGTCCTTGCAGAGGGAGGTATGTAATGAGTCGAGACATCTTCACGTGGATCAATCAAAAGCTGTTGGAAAAGTGGAAAGCTCTCCTCCCAAAAAACTATTGGATTCTTCTTTGCTCTACGTATTAGAGCTAATACTGAAGATTGCATCTGGAAACCACATGGAGAAAAACATGTATAGTATATTGACTTCAACTAGCAAGCATTATAGCATGAAAGATGGCAAAGATAGCATGCATAGGACTTATCCTTCCAAACATAGCATGCATAGGACTAACGAGGAGATATTTGTCAAAGACACTTTTATCATGGAATGCAAACATAGAATGCATGGAATGGTAGCTTACCTTAACACTTTTATCATGTTCTCTACAAAATCCATATGGAAACTTGTCATGAATGATCACACGTCTGACAACCTCCAAGCCCTGGACATATGCAAACTGTTCCATCCAACCAATACATTGTCCTACAAGCAATTAATTTTATTTAAAACTAGTAGAATGGAAACAAAAAATGTGAAATGTCAATTGTGGTATTGTGCCTTACCTGCCAAAGGACATATGCATGCCAACCAACCACTATCAGACAAAGAAGCTGATGCAACTGCAAGCCCATGCCGCACATGGTCCTCGAGCAAGACATTCCAAGTAGGAGTGGATCCTCTCTCATCAAGTGGATAGCCAGATGGAAAATCGAGCAATATAAAATCTGAAGCCCACTTCACCTTCTTACCCATCCTCTTGTAGTCTTGATCTCGACTAGCCACTGTAATAAAAAACTCATGCAAAATAGCATACTTATCATTTCTTTTAGAGTCAGCAAAGTCTTTGCCCATTGCAATGTAATCTCCAACTGTACAAGCAAACAAAGGTGTGATGCCACGGGCCAAGGAAATGTCAGGTGACTGTGATCGATGGAACACGTATTGCTTCACAAGTCTCGAGATTGATTCTCCACCTATATGCAAAAGCAAATTAATTACAGGTAAAACTAGTGTTAAAGGAACAACTACATATGTAGAACACAATAACACCCTTACCTACACTCTCTATGTGATCCATTTCATGTCGCATAGGACTAGATGGTCCCTCATCTAGAAAGAGAACAATCATAAACTTATTAATGCACTAACAAAACAAATTGAAGACAACATCAACAAACAATCATATTGTATCTTCCTTACCTTTTTCTGTAGGATGTTCTTGTTTCTCTTTCTCTTTCTTATCTCTCCTTGAGCTTCCCTCCACTTTGTCCTTACTTGTTTCATTGGCTTTTTGTGAAGCATAAGTATTGTACAAGTCTCTTTCTCGCACCAGTACTTGTCCTTTAGGAAAATCTATCCACTAGGGACAATGTGCTAATTCCCATTGAGAGAGACGGTGCATGCCAGGTGGATACATGCATGTAGCATGACCAATCTCCACCCAACTCTTGCACAAATTTGGAATGTCAGAGATCCTTTTCTCTATTGCCAAGTGGGAGAGATATCTATCAACCAAGAAACACAAAAAAATTGGATGTCCCAAACCATCAAAGGGTCAAGAAATCAAGTGGAACAACCATCAATGATTGTGTAATTACATGAATCAATAGCACAAAAATAGACAAATGAAAAATGAACCTTCGAATGAATTGACAACATACCTATAAACCACCCTATGGGCAGCCATGTCTAACTCAGATAGTCCATCTCCTTTTTTTCCACCCTTGCTCTCCATCTTTGTTTCCTTTGATCTTAGCACCACAATTATATGTTTTCTCCCCTCCAGTTTTATATCCTCCATGTATTGCTGCAATGTGTAATCTTAGGGGTATCCAAAGGCATGCCCATTGTTGTGATCACCCTCAAATCTTCAAGCACTTTCAATGACTGTCTCTCCACCTTCTCCAAAAATATCTCTCTACTAATCCACCTAAACAGTAAAAGTTGACGCAATTTTATAATAAAAAAATAAGAGTCATGTTATTGGCAAGAAACAAACAAACACCATGAAAGATGATTTGTATTGGTAGAAGAAACACACCCTCTGTACTCAAGGTCGCCCACAGGCATGAAGTACATGTCTCGCATAGGTTTAGTGGCTTCTAACAAAGAAAGGAAAATATTTTTTTTTTCTAATCTCAAATCAGACTTTGCAATGAGTTGGAGCTTCTCCAATGTCACACAAGAGTCCACACCATCAAAGCGCAAGGCAAACAACTTTTCCAACCAAGCCTCTCCAAGACCAGGATCTATACAATTCAACACCTATCCAAAGATGACATGTCAGTCACTTAACTTCAAAATAAATGCAACAAAGTATAGAAAATTCAATTCACACCTTTCCCATCCTATCAGCAATTCTCTTTTGAATTATGGTACGCTGCTTTCCTTCTGCCTCTCCCCTTTGATCTAAAGGTAGCTTTGTAGATATTTTGTCCATTGCTTTTTTAAGCTCTGTATTGTACTCAACCTACATACAAAAGTTCCAATTAGAGAAAGCAAAGGAGTGATAAAGAAGTAAGCATCAATACAAATGTAACATTCTACCTGGAAGACAAGCCTTGCTAGATAACCTCTTGTCAATGGAAACCATGGCTTCTTCCCTTTACTCTCTTGAGCCCTCCAATTCTCTATTGATTTGATCTCACTCGAAGACAATGTTTTCATAAACACCATAGAGTCACACTCACAAATGTTGTGTGCATTTATGAGTATGTCCCTTAGACTGGGTTTGATAATGGCATGTTCATTCATGCTAGAAAACAAACAGTAAAGTACACAACCCAATCAATAAATGCAAAGTAGCATAAAACACAAATTTGGAGAAGATTCAAAGAGTCCATGTACTTACGAATTCATTCGTTATAGCCCTGCCAAGAGAGCAATCTCACTAATTTTTCTTGGGTCAATTATTGTGCATACCACTCGTACATGTCTTTTCTTGTTTGTAGGAAAGATTTCCTTGATAACACTCATCCATGCAGTGGTCCTATGATTGCCCTCCCAAACAAATAACATCTTTTGCGACATAAAATGAAAGTCAATGTTAGACATCACATCTTTCTCAAACTCCTCATCCACCTCTCTCCAGGTGGGAGACCAACTCTTCCTCATATCATCTGTCACAACTGTCTCCCCTCCATCACTCTTGCAGACAGATACAATGAAAGACCCTTTCTCTGGGAGATAGCCCTCCACTTGAAATGTACTTTTGAGTGAAGATACATCATCACGAAGACCTCTCACTCTTGCATAAGGTATCAACCTACACAAGGGAATGCGAGGACACTGGTTTGAATCAAGAATCCTACATTTGCCAATCACATCACCTCCTCCTTCCATCTGAACTTCACTATCATCCAACTCATCCTCCTCCACTCTTGGACCTTCATCTCTTTGAGTTGATGATACTTCAACCTCTAGACCCACCACACTTTCTTGCTCTTCGGTTCCACCTACTGATGATTCAACATTGTGATCTACTTTTGTTCCTCTTGTCACCTTTGTAGAATGTGCCACTTGAACTTTTCTGCCTTTTTTTCCTGTCATCCTGAAAAAGACAAAAAACAAGGCATTTTTCCAATCATAGTTCTCAAAACCTTTTCAATAAAAACCAAAACTAAAAACAAGAAACAACATGTAACAATAGATAGAGTACAACCTACGGCAGGTTCAAAGGTCTTCTCAAATATTTCCATATGATCAAAAAAACATGAGAGCTTTTTCACATATATATATGATAAAGGTTTTGTTTATGAAAACATATGCAATACATATCACGAGGGCAAAGCCCCAAACAGATTATGAAGTGTGTACACCTCACAAGGAAAAAGCTACAAACAAATATCTCAAACTGCTGACATATATGAATGCAAAGGTGTGTAAACTCGCACTTATGAATAAATATCATTTTACATATCTAGACAAAAATACATGTATCTACCAATGCAATTGATTTCCAGTTTAGGGAACATTCACCCACTTGTGTCCTAAAAGAAAAAGTTTCATCTCCAATGCACATAGTATATCAACTTGCAGTGGTATCTATACACTTGGATATATGGAATTGCAGTGGCAAATATGCACTTCTATGCCTACCCCTTACCCTCATGAAAAGACACCTTGAGAAGCGAAAAAGGACAGCGCGTTAAATGAAAAGACACCTTGAGAAGCGAAAAAGGACAACGCTTAACGCGCTGTCCTTTTTCGCTTCTCAAGGTGTCTTTTCATGAGGGTAAGGGGTAGGCATAGAAGTGCATATTTGCCACTGCAATTCCATATATCCAAGTGTATAGATACCACTGCAAGTTGATATACTATGTGCATTGGAGATGAAACTTTTTCTTTTAGGACACAAGTGGGTGAATGTTCCCTAAACTGGAAATCAATTGCATTGGTACAGCAAGGCTTTTCTACTCAATCCTCCATGTATCAATACTCACAAGAGGTTGCTTCGACCATTTCATCTTTTGTCTCCAAGTATGCTTTGGTATACAGGTCTTATGGTCTTTGGAATGCTATTGGACTCTTGGAGGGATAGGTCACATGGTCTTTTGATTGCTATGCAAGGAGGGGACTATTGGACTGCCCGAGGGACCAAAATAGGCAACGCGTTAATGCGCTGTCTCTTTTGGTCTCTCATGCAATTCTAGAGCATAAATAGGACTGTCTTCGAAATGCTACCTAGATGCCGATGGTCTACAAGGTTTTCTAAAAATTTTCCTCTTATCTCTACACTTGAACATTGGACTTGCACTCGCTCATTTGTTTTGTAAACTTCTTTCATCCGTTCAAGAGTTGAATATCACTTGAATGCCTCACATGGGAAAGGGTCTTGGACTGCCTGGGGCAACAAAAGAGGCAGCGCGTTAACGCGCTGCCTCTTTTACTGCCCTCCACAATCCAAGTTCCCCTCCCTTGCATGACTTTGGGTAACTCTAGCAACCACATACATGCCTCGTATATATGGTTTGTAGAATATGGGCACAAATTTTTGACGGCAAGTCCTATGAAATGAAATGATACCTCGGGCTGCTACACAACCAAGTCAACAAAAAACCTATGAACACCATGGAGTCCTAAGCAACAACCACCGAGCAACGCAAGCAAAATGGAGTAACGAAACAAAATGGAGCAAGCAAAAGTCGTGAAGAGCCTGAGGAGATAAAATCCGATGCCAAAATGTAGACTAATTAGACTATACAGAAAGGCGTACATCCCATAGCCTGGGGCAGCAAAAGAGGCAGTGCGTTAACGCGCTGCCTCTTTTGCTGCCCCAGGCTATGGTGTGTATGCCTTCCCACACTTCCCACAGTTCAAATGCTGTGGTGGCAGTTGGACTGCCTGGGGCAGCAAAAGGGGCAGTGCGTTAACGCGCTGCCTCTTTTGCTGCCCCAGGCTATGGTGTGTATGCCTTCCCACACTTCCCACAGTTCAAATGCTGTGGTGGCAGTTGGACTGCCTGGGGCAGCAAAAGGGGCAGCGCGTTAACTGCCCTCTCTTGGATGTAGTGGCAGTTGGACTACCTGGGGCACCAAAAGGGGCAGCGCGTTCAGGTAGTCACCAAAAGGGGCAGCGCGTTAACGCGCTGCCCCTTTTGGTGCCCCAGGTAGTCCAACTGCCACTACATCCAAGAGAGGGCAGGAATGGAATCTCTAGCACGATAAGGATTCCAACCTTCAATGAGGTCGACTTGTCAATGAGGATTGGCGGTGAGGATTTGCGGTGAGGAGGTGAGGATTGGAGGCGGTGAGGAGGTGAGGAGCCAAGGTGGTGAGGTGGTGAGGAGGAGGCGGTGAGGAGCAGCCGATCTCTCTATCTCTCCTGCTCTTTTGCAAATGGAAATGGCATCGTGAGGTAAGCCTCAGCTCTTTTGGCACATGCTCCTGCGGATGAGGAAACCATCACTTTAATCGGTGAAACAGAGGAAAGGTGGCGAAGAGAAAGATAGGAAGATGGAGGAGACAATGAGGTGAGAGCTATGGACGGAATGACGATGGAAGGAAGGAAGGATGGAGGCGGTGAGGCGGTGAAACGGTGAGGAGGCAGTGAGGAGGCGGTGAGGCGGCGTTGAGGAGGCGGTGAGGAGGCGAAAGAGTAGCAGTGAAGCGGAGTCAAAAGTAGCAGCATGCGGAGTCGAAAGTAGCGCGCGTGAGGCAAAAGAGCGAGTCGACGGCAGCAAGCGAGCGAGACTTAGAGTGAGACTCAGGTCAAGCGAGCGAGCGAGAGAGAGTGTTTTGCACGCTGCGAGATCTACGTCTGTGGAGAGGGAGGACCACGATGCGATGTCAAAACAACTGCTATCGTAACTTCGCAATGCAAGTAAACGAATATTTAAGCTTGCACTTGCCATGGGTTCTTCCCTGGTACATTGGTCGTCGTCAGGATTATTTGTGCTTCGAAGAGTTAGTTCAGATTCTAATCACTGTTGATTTTGAGAGGCTATTCGATATGGATGAATTTGAGAGTTTACGCTTGATTCTTGACGAGCACAAGAAAAGCTTACATGAGAAAGTCGCCCGCACATCATCCATCCATCCGTTCGATTCATGATTAATGCCATTCCTTTCTTCTTTTGATTTCGCGGTTGTCCACATCGCTGTGTAGTAGTGTGCGGGAAGGCTTGGAAGGCCAAGAGACGGAGAGCTGCAGCGTGCGAGCAGGATTATGAAACCAAGTGGCATTTTAGAATGATGAAACCAAATGGCATTTCAGCACAGGCGAGGCGATGATTTGTAGAAACGAGAGCGGGAGTGTAACAACACAAGAAGAAGCCGAAGAACAAGGAGAAGGACTCCCGCCAGGAAGAATCCAAATGTGTGGACGATATCTTCACTTTTGAATCGTTAGAATCCAAACGTAGGATTTTGCTCGCTTTGGATTTTACAAGCGCAGAATTTGCTCGCACGCTGGAGTAACGAAACGTAATGGCGCTGGAGAATGCAAAGGAAGTGCAGTCGGCTCTTTTGCCTCTAGCCTCTTTCACTCTGCAAGTACCTTTCAATAAGGAAAATTGCAGTGAAAATGCAATGGACTTACTCCCTTAACAAAATGAAGTAAAATAATAGACTTCGAGGAGCTATCTGCGTGACGAGATGCCGGGTAAAGAATTCCAAGGTTTCAATCTATTTTTCATTCGTGCATTCACAATCCTTGGTTTGATTCGATTTAAAGAGCTGTCTCATGCTTGTTCACCGCCAGGAGAATTTGAGGAAGAACAAATACCACCCAGCAGAGGTGGTACCGACCTCGTAGAGTCTGTTGAATTTTTCATAGCGGATTTTGGTGTGCTATTTTCTAAAATCTAGTAACTTGTTTTCTCGATTCCCATCATAGAATCGAAACGCGAACGATTCGCAGCCGAAATTCTTTCCTATTTTCAACAAGCACAAGAAGGTATCACGCACACGTTAATGCAAGACCTTCTTCTAGCGTTTCTGTTGATTTTGAATTTGTGGATGTTATAATCAGAATCGGTGAAGAACTTAGCTGCCTTGAATCGTGCAAATGCTTGGGAGGTCAAAATCTTGCGAAGATGGGCATTCTGTTTGAGATTTAATGCTATAAGTTAAGTGCCAGCCCAGAGAAAATTGCAGAGATCGTACTTGTTAAATCTCTGAAAATTGCAGAGATCTCTGAAAATCTCTAAAAATTGCAGTGAAGTCATGGGAAACCTTTCACTCCCGCTATCGACAGAGGATGCAATCGGTCACCCACTCGCTCTCGCATCAATTTTGGATAGTCACCAAACAAAACTCCGGCGCATACATTGTCAGTTAACGTTGACGCATTCCAACGTTCAGACAAGGAATGGCTCTCCTCGAAAAGGAGCAATTGAAAAGCAATTGAGTGGAGTGGCCTTATGGGTTTATGTTTCCATTATCAACCGGTTAGCTACCAACTAGACTCTAGAATGTGGATGCTAGAGCGTGCTTCTTGAGATCTTCCTCTTCTTTTATGAGCCAATGTTTTCCATCAGTTTCATCAGCATTTACTCCTCTCGAATTCCAATGGACCTGTCACCCCACCCAACGCTCAATCGATGGCAGGCCTAGCCTTTAGAGAAACGATTTTATCAGATTTTGCAGGCCTGGTCATTATTAGACGGTAGGAGAAGATGTGGGTATGGGTAACGCTAGAAACCGCATAACCCTTGTAATAGTGAGGAGAACACCTTGTAATGACTCATGATGGAAATAGTAATATTGCTCGTTCATGCAAATGTGAAGTAAACTAACACGTTTTGATAGTTTTCATTTTAGATATGGATTTGAAGATACTACTCATTCTAACTATTACTATTAAAATATAGTAATTATAAATCTTTAGTTTTTTTCTTGATATTTTAGTCTTTCAATTATATAAATTTGAAAGTTACTTCTCTTTTTATTCATTTATATTAAATGTACACCCTTACTGAATGAAATGCACGGAGGCGTCATTCAAGTTACTATATGCATGAAGGCATCTTGTTCAAAGATTACCATTATTCTAAACAAATAGACACATCTTGTTCAATAAAGACTTGCAGTTGAACGACCACCTTGGATGCTAATAGTGACATCCATTTGCATTTGACACTTACAGAGACGAACTTGCTTCTTCTCTTCTCTCCCATAATCCCTCTCAGTGGCTCTTTCAACACTTCTCTTTGCTCCATTCTCTTCGGTCTCCAACACATCTATGCCATTTCTTCTTTTGCCTCCCTGCTTCCGGACCCTTTGTGTAGCTAGCTTTTCTCTTGTTCTTTGGTTGGTGTCGTCTGGTGCTACATCTTGGCTCTAGCATTTGAATCATGCCTTTCTCAGTTCTCATTCGCTTTGGAGAACACGAATCATTGACCATTCGTTTTGACACTCCTTTCTGGAGGTTTCATTGGTGGAGCTTAAGGAACACTTTCACATTGAGAACGAGGACATTGAGCTGCATCAAGAAATCGGAATAGATGAGCTTGCCATTATACTTCCAGTGGTAAACTTAGAGGATGGTCAGAAAGGGTTCAAGATTAGTGGTAGCCAACAATCAACCTTAAGAGTTCACATGCCCTATAAAAGAGGTTCTCATGGTGACTTTATGAATCATGAACTAAATAGTGTGGTTTCATTGATAGAGAGGATGCCTTTGAATAGTTCTCTTCATGTTGCGCTCAAATCTGTAGTTCGAGTGGAGAAGGTTGCTGAGCTTCCTCTAACTTATGATGGATATATTGTCTTTGAACTTCCACCTATGCCTAAGGGTTCACCAATGTCTGGAATGGAACAGAATGCTGATGGTCATGTTTGGACAAAATATTCCACATGTTCGCAAGACTGCTTCAATGGTGTTGTGAGAATGAGTAGATGTTTAGGTTATTTGAGATGTTGTAATTTGGATTGTCCTTTCCTTGAACGAATGGGAGTTTTAAATGATACACAATGGAAAGGAAAGCTTAGGAGACCTCCTCTACCTGGTCCCATTGATCCAGCCTTGGGGTCACTTGTGTGCAAGCATTGTGATGCAATACCAGAGTGTGTTTACCTATGCAGTGCTATTATATATTATTGCTTTCCCCATGAATGAGTGAAGACAACGAGATGCGCAGTGCATGTGGGTTTCCATGACCATCCAGTTGAAAAAGGTAGAAGTCGAGCAAAGGAAATGCAAGTAGATGATCTCATTTCAATGCGTGCAAGGTTGAATGGAAATCCCTCTTGCAAAAATATCGAGGTGTCTGTGGCACAAGACCTTGTGATGGAGATGATGCTAGCAAAGGATGGGGTTGTTGTGGAGCCGCTAGATGATCAAAAGTTCGAAGAAGTGCTTGAAACCATTACACCAATGACCCAGAGAAGGAGGCTTCAGAGAGTGGTGCAGAGCACAAGAAGTGAGGCTAGAGGAGGGGATGATGGAATGGATTCGATACTTGATTTAAAGAGGAGATGCAGATATCCATACCTACAAAGTATTCTATTTCCTGAACAATTGCAAGATGAACAACAACCACATATCTTCAAAATGTCGACCATTGGTCCAGGATCAGGAGTTGATCTAGTGAATCGCATGCGGCCTGGTGGCAGCTTGGGATCACAATGGGTTCATTTTGACCATGTGCATCGAGTGAGGGGATGGTCAACAATGGGTGCTCATGTGTATGACCCATTCATAAGGGAACTATTAACTATAGCAATATGTGAATTCAAGGTCGAGGATAACCATGCTCAAGTTCGATTTTGGGAGCTACTGAACAATACAATGGAGAAGAATGGTTTTAAAAAACCTGAATTCCGTGGATTCATGGCCGATGGAGCAGGAGCAAATTGGCTGGCTGTCCGCACTGTTTACAATGGGGGACCGGAAAATGTGATGGATGGTAGAGAAAGAACTTGTGTTTTCCATTGGGAGATGAGCATGGTTGAGCACACCAGACGATGCATTAAGCCACAATTTCAGGAGGAGCATAAACTTCTATGTCGGAAGTGGAGAGAGGCAACAACTTCAACTTCTGCAGACCAATGCAAACAAACATTGAATTTGTATTGGTCCCCAATTCATGTGAAGGAGGGTGAGCTACCAACATTGCATACATGGCTTGCTTGGTGGGATATTAGAGTCAACCAGTGGGGGGGAATGTTCTTGCAGCAAGAAGAGCACTCTGGATTTGTTCCTACAGTGAACCTTTCAGAGACAAAACATTCTAGCATGAGAGCAGCACATGGATATGCAAAACACATAACATTGTATGATGCTTGTGCAGCAGATCTTGCAATGAGTGTCCTTCAGAGTGCCCACTACAATGCCTTTATGAATGGAAGACACTTGGGTACAGGACCAAATTTGGATGCTCTCCGGCGAAGAATACTTGATGGTAGTGGGTCTGGTAAAGGGGACAGAAATAGGCTTGTGGATTTATCACACATAGTGATTGAAGAGGGTGGGATACAATCTCCTGAGATGAATAGGCCAATAACAGAATTGGTGAGCATAAGAAGAAAGAGGGGTTCAAAATGTTCAACATCGGTCCATGCAAATGATAGTCATCGACCAGAATACATGACAGTGACAACAAGGAGAGTGATAGGAAAAAGAAGACAAATTGATTTTAAAAGTCCATCACAGGACGTGGTTTGTAGAGAGATAGATATTCATGAAGCCAATTGGGCGATCAGGAGAACTGAACCACATAGCATTGTCACATGCTTTGGCTACTTGGCAGAGAGTCGGAGACGATGTGGGGCACTAATCAATGCACTTGGTAGAAGTGCAAGTTATGGTGTGCCAGCCCCTTGTTTTAAGGGAAGAAGGCAACATTCTCAGGGAGTGACAGAGCAGTTTGTATGGTTTTGTAATACTTCTGTCACCCATACATGGAATGTGGATAAATCCATTCAACGTGTTCCTGGGGTCTCTCCAGGTGTATGGAAGGTTGCAAGTGGGACATCAATGACTGTATATGAGAGGGGTGCCCTTGTAAGGGCAGGGTTCATATTTAATAGTGATGATTCTATTGGTGTGATGGGACCTCCTTATGCACAGCAGATCCATACACCTAGCCATGTGCGCCCTTCTCATCGTGATGGAAAGCTTGTTTCATGGAGAAGTAAGTTGAATAAAGATTTCAACGAAAGGATACACAAGGCAGTTACAGAAAATGGGGAGGTGGTGAGAGAGAACATCATTATTCCACATGAGGTGCATGTATTCCATGTTCGTACAATAGGATCAATGTCTAAGGGGCTAACATATAGTGTCTTGATTTCAGAGTTTCCACGTTGCACATGCCTTGATTTCACAGAAAGGGAAGCAAGAAAAAGTCCCTACATGCCTTGCAAGCACATATACTTCGTGTTTATTATTGTCTTGGGCTTAACTGAAATGGTGCATCAGTTTATGCATCAGGCTGCATTGACAAAAGTTGAATTGTTTCAAGCTCTGGGTGGTAGAAGAAACCCATCAAGTATGTAGTGTATGGCTTGGATGCCCTTTTTTTACAATTCCTTCATAATCGGATAATATATGTAGGTGTGCTTCCTTGCATGATGCTGCACTAAGTTGTATTTTTTGAAGGTGGAAGAAACCCATGAAGCATTTAGTAGGCAGCCTAGATGTCCCTTTTTTATATTTCCTTTGGAAGCGGATGATATACATAGGTGTGCTTCCATGTTTTGGCAATGCACAAAAAAACATTTTGTTCAATCATTCCAAGGGTTGGAAGATATTTTGAAGCATTAAATTTTTCTATCAATTTTTTTTTGTATGACATATGCTTTTTGTGCTATGGAGTTAATAACTTTTAGAAAAAAGGTGACTTTTGACAACATGAAGAGCAGTTAATGTAATATGTTACTATTCTCATTATTGAAAGCATTCAATGTTTTATTTTATCATTACTTTTTCACAGCAAAGGAAACATGATTTGAACATGTACTTCTGGAAACATGCTAGCCAAGATGCAGGCGAGTGGTTAAGCTTTCTTGGAGCATAAATTGTGGTAATTGGCTGTCCTAGATGAATATGATATGGTTGTTATTAAACAGATAACACCTTGCATTGTTGTTTGTCCACGCTCGCTTATTTGGCCTCGCTCGCTTTTCTTCGCTCGCTTTTTGGTAATCCTCCCAGGTTCTCATGCTAGCAAGGGTTCCCTTGGGTGTAAGGTAAACAAAAAGGGATACAAAAAGACCTTCCAATGGTTATCTCCCCTGCATGTACATGCACACAATCTCTGCAGGAGGTACCATGGAGCAAAACATACACATGGCCTACATCATAAGGTGACCAGAGGTGTTTACAAAACACACAAAACACAATAGTTTATTTTCATTCATTTTGGAGGACTATCCAGGCTGAGTACCTTGACATAAAAAGAGAGATCTGGAGCATACATAGAGATGATTTAAAATGCATAATCTTCAAAGGATGCCTCATCTTGTGGAGGCAAAAAATCCAAGTCAACAAGGCAAGGTCTTACCACATGGGCAGTGTCTAGTGCCTTATAAGATGGTACTATGATAGAACAAGTGGATCTGAAAATCATATCCTTCAAGAGAACAATTATCTTGTCGTCTCCATAGTTGTGTAGAGAAGCATATCTTAGGTATCTGACCTTCATCTTTTTCTTGTACTTGGAGTCAAATAAAAGTGCCATGAGAGGGTAGATCTCTGTAGTTGCTTCCTTTTTGGCAACCATTGTCTTGGCAATCTTCAACAAGGAAGTCAGGTTGGCATTTTCATCCTTTGTAGCATAACAAGACATTGCTTTATGTTTTGGCTTTTCACATATTTTGCATAAGCAAGCCATGAGAGGCTCTAACCCAGGTATTGGGTAGTGTCTTCTCTCTTACAGGGCTTAGAATAACAACTGAAATGCTTCAAAATATAAGCATTTAATGTAGCAAAGTCTTGTGACCAAATTTCAAACAATGATGCTTCTCCTTACATGCTTCATAGAAGTGGGTGAAATAAATACTTTCCAATCAAAACCAGGTCTAGTAATTCAAAACAAAACTGAAGCCACACTTGTACTGAAGTTATTGAAAGCTTCAAAAAACCAAAAATGCTAGAGTAGCATTTTATGTAGCATCATCTTCAAAAACTTGTCCAAAACTGTCAAAACTGAAAAGCTGAACTTGGAGGGCTTGTAGCTCACTCTTCAAAGAAAGGAAAAGAGGGCTTTCTAAAGCAAAAGAAAGCTCATATACTAGAGAAGGTCCAACACAGAGGTTGGATGAAATGGTGTGCACTTTTGCCCGGGAGAGTTGCTACAGGCTGAAACTGAGTTTTGATGATTTCTCCCTCGTTACTAAACCAAATGACCTGAAAAATGGCTCAAAATCTTCATCTTGAAGGTCGCCCATCTACTCCTAAGAGGGCTCAGGCAATGGCAGAGCAGGCAGGGAGTATTGAGCAACAGAAGAAATTCGCTCTTTGGAGAATGGCAGCCACCACAGACGTTTTTTCTTCAATTGCTTGCAGGTGGAAGTTCGCCCATACTAGAGGAGTTTCCAGCTCAGAGGGTTTGGGCAATGGTCGTTTGTAGGTGGAGAAGCAAGCTCTCAAAGATTTTGGGAAGAAAGAGGAAAATGGAGAAGAAGAAGATGAAGAAGAAGATGATGATGTGGTAGAAATGGGCTCAAGGGGGATCAAATGGCTCTGATACCATGTTGGGGAACTGAAAGGAAAGCAAAGAGTGGACACAAACTCAGAATACTCGCATTACTTGCTTGTAGAATGAAGAAGAGTGAGGTCCTGAAGTAGGCACCTCATACATGCTCACTGACATCACTGATGACTTCAGAGCTCCACAATCATCTCCTCAATCTGCTCCTAGATTCTCTCAATCATCCTATGTGGCTCTTCCACCACCTAACTGTGCTTGTGGGCACCTAACTGTGCCTCTAGCACTCACACATAGAAACATAAGGTGTGCCTGAGGCATACACCTTGAGATATCCCAACAATTACTTTGAATGCAAATGTCCCCCACAGGGTGTGGCAAATGTGGTTTTAAGCACATCTTCCTCGGCAATTCTGATTTGATAAAACCCAGAGTAACCATCACAGAAAGTATACATCTCATGACCACTTACCTTCTCAAGAATGAGGTCTTGAAAGGGCAGAGGATGATGATCCCTCTTGGTGGCAGCATTGAGCTTCTTATAGTCGATGCAGACCCGCCACTTGTTGTTTTTCTTTGGGATGACTACCACTGGTGAAACCCATTCAGTATTGTGAACCGGAACAATAAACCCAGCCTCTACAAGCTTCTGCAACTCTGAGCGCAAAGCATCGGTCTGCAGGGTCCCTAATCTCCAATACTTCTGAGCCACAGGCTTCGCATCAGGCTTCAGCTCTATCTTGTGCTCTATGGCAGTCACATGGCGAAAGTGGTGGTAGCTAGTTGCAAAGAGGTCAGGGAAATCTTTGAACATTTCTAGAAACTCATCTTTCTCACTTGGAGTGAGATCTGGGGAAAGCATAGATTCAAGCTGTTGAGGATTAGCTGTTATCTTTTCTGCAGGTGGCAGGGTCAGAGACACCCCCATCATGTAAACTTCCTCCTCTGAGAATTCCTCCCCCCCGTCTGATTCTTCCATGGACTCAGACACTGAGGATGAGAGAGTATCACTGTCATGCTCCTCTTCTTCTTCCGGTTCCATGGCACCAGGTTGCACCAAGATCTTCTCCTTGGAAGCACCAAAAGACATGTGTCCTGTCTTCCAATAGCTGACTGCATCACTTTTTCTCAACCATGGTCTCCCGAGTATGGCTGGGTAACTTCTACCTGTATCTTCAATGTCCACTACATAGAAATTGACAGTGGTGGTCAACCCATTGACAGTGATGGGCAAATCCTCAATCACTCCCATGGTGGCGAGTCGTCGACCATCTGCTACCTTGATTCGAGTGGAGGAATGCCTTGTACATTTCAAATTCAATTTCTTCATGATTCGGGGCACCATGATATTACATGCAGCTCCCCCATCAACACACACATTTTTGACACGGCAATTATCTATGATGACATCTACTGTATGCGGGTACCGATCAATTTCTTCAGAGATAGAAGATACCTCTCGTACCTTTCCCTTTTTCTTGCTCTTCCTTGTTGAGAGACCTTGCTGCAGTTCACGTCTCACCTTAGGGCTTAATGCTATTAGTTGAGGGAGTGTGATGCTCAAAGACCGATGAGCAAGGTCCTAAACGACTGAATAGTCCTCTTGCCCTGAGCCGATGGGAAAATCCGAGGGTGACCACTTACTCCTGTGAGATCTTTTAGTCTTCTCTGTTGGTGGGTCTGCCATCTCAGCATCTGAGGGCTCTGAGAAGGACACCTTCTTCCTGGGGCGGCCCGATCCATGGTTTGGAGAGGGGTCTGAGGTGGCACGACTTCTTTTCCTGAGGTCAAGGATCTCTACATCAGAATCCTCAGTGCCCGACTCACTTAGAAGATTCACCCTTGGAATATTGGGGCATTCTGTGCGATAATGACCCTTCTGGTGGCACTCGTAGCATACAACATTAGCACGGTCTCTTGGAGGGCGGTTGGCTTGATTTCTGATGCCCACCATCTCAAGCCGAAGATCATTCAGGGCCTTGGCTAGGTCATGGACTCCAGGTTCTGTTGCAGGGGGGGCCTCTTTAGTTGGAGGGACCATGGGAGTAGAGAGGAGGGGGGCTCGTGGGCGAGGCTGGGGAAATCTTTGAGGCGGAGGGTGAGGATATCCACCTTTTTGAGGGTAAGCATCTAAGGGAGGACCATACATTTGAGGTGGAGGCGGTGGATACATCCCTGATGAGGGGTGGGGGTATGCCCCTGAGTTAGACCCCCTAGGTTGTTGTTGCAGGAATTGAAGGGGTTGCGGAGGGACAATCATCTTCTTTGAAGCGGGGTCAGATTGAACTTTATCAAAATTTTGAGCAATCTCATGTGCTAGCACCATAGTTTCTGGATTCTCCCATTTAAGTTTGAGGCGGAGTTCATCACTCGCTCCTGCTACAAGGTAGCCCAGCACATGCTGAGTCATTCCAGCTCAAAATCCGACATTGTCCTCCTGTGTGGCAATCAAACGGTCCAGGAGCACGGCCGCTCGATCCACATATCGATGTGCCGTCTCACCTTCTGACTGCTTCAAGTTTGCCACCTACAGGTACACATTCTCCTACTCCTCTTCTTTGCCGAAATACTCAATCATCGCTGCTGTCAACCTTGGCCAGCTTTGGCGAACATGTTCAGCTTGCTTCTCATACCACACTTGAGCCAAACCCTCTACAAATGTGGGAAGAACCAATAGCCATCTGTCTTCAGTAAGAAAGTTGAGAGAAACACAACGACGCTTGAAGGCCACAAGATACTCATTTGGATTTTCTTCCACCCATCCACAAAACACGGGAATGTCAGCCATGCTTGGAAGATGGAAAAGATAGGCTTATCTATGGACGAACAATAGTAAGAGGAAGCTTGAACTGAAAATTGGGTGAAGATACATCCAGAAAGCACACATAGGCAGGGTAGGGTGTGACTGGTGTAGTGAGAAATACTACACGAGAAGAATCTTCAGCATAGAATAGCACATAGACAATCTTAAAAGGACCAACCCTCATGATATCACATCGATCTTTACAAGCGAGGGTTAGAGGCGTGGCGTTGCATGAGGTTGTTCATCAAGGCAAACAAGAATGCCATGACAAATGTCAACAGTTGGAGAGCTTGCACATCACCTTCAGCTTCTTCCAGTTCTTGTAGTCGCCATGCTATTTCTTCAAGGGGTGTGCGGTCTGGCATCCTTCTTTTGAACAATGTCCTTGAGAACCCTCCTGATGATCTTTCGAAGTCGGTGAACTCGTATCAAGTATGCCCAACACTTAGTTTCATGATGACCACAACCTTTGCATTCCTTACAAATGATCACCCTCCTTCATGGCTTGCGGCTTTGTTGGGGTGGCAGTTCCACTCGCGTCATGCGTGCTTGAAGCACAAGCTTCACGTGCCAAGAAATCAGCAACAAGATTTCGAGCTCGAGGGATATGCTGAATTTTTACCTCTTCAAATTGGTTGCAAAGTTCCAAGGCTTGTTGATGTCATGGAACCAAGCCTTTGCTCCGCACCTTCCACCTTCCACTAACTTGTTCACACACTAGTTGAGAATCTCCTTGCACCTCCAATTGCTTGGCATGATGTTCTTGTGCCTTTTGTAGCCCAAAAATGAGCGCCGAGTACTCAGCTTGATTGTAAGTACTTGCGGGTGAAGACTTGCTGTAACAATACTCCTCACCACTCGGTGAAGTGAGCTTCACACCCACGCCAGCCGCCTTGGTCGAAGGTTTGTAAGCTCCATCAAATTGAAGAATCCAAGATGTCATCACACCAAGACTAAAATTCGGACATCCCAAGTTTCTCGGTAGTCCAAGATAGGTAGGAGGAGAGGGTGGGGAGAATTCAACACTTGAGCCAAACGTTCAGCACCAAATAAACTTGCAATCCTTTGTTGATAGTTTATCTTAAGACCAAAAAGAATTATAACTTGAAGCTCGAAATGAGGCACAAAAGGTTGATTAGGTACAAATGGATTCCTTGGTCGAAACATTACCAACCATAGCCGAGGCCTAGAAACCTTTGTAGTGAGATTGTGAATAAACCATTCAGGACGAGCTTATCCACAGGACTCAACAAGCAAATGCGCCAAATCTCCCCCCAAGCTTGGGGAGCATCCCACCCTTCGATGAAAGACACCATTTTAATTACCTCTGAAGCAGCAAGTAGTTCGATCACCGCACAATGAGTAGAAGTAAAATCAAAATCCTCCCAGCGTATCAGTAGTTCTTCACCATGAATCATCAACAGTGTATCATTCCACAAGTCATCTCCTTCAATAATGCACTGGACAATTAGCCGTTGAAGGTCGACATGAAGATCAAGGAAGACATCTCGTGCATTGGTAGCCGTAAGGTGCGGAGGACCAGGCACCAATTCCTTAAACGCGTCGAGAAGTGACATAAATGTCCACCCTCCTCGTGTGGCGTGCGTCTGTGAAGTGAGCTTGGAGAAGTTCTGAATCGGCGATCTAAAAGAAGATGTGGATAGAGCACATAAAATGAAGTATTTTTGCTTTTTACAGCAAGAGCAAACTCCCTACGGTTAGAGAGTTACAGTTCCCGCGATTTCAATATATGAACAAAAATCATTACATTTTTCCCACTTCCAACTTGTTGGCCCAATGATAAGTCTTTCTTTTGTGAAGGGGGAGGTCTTGGGTTCAAATCCTACTCTTTAATAAAAAGAGAGGAGAGGAGAGGAGGAGAAGAGAAAGAGAAGGAGAAGAAGAGAGAGGGGGGCACGGGATCTGCTGTTACAGTTTTGCAGGGGCTCAGAAAACTGTCCGCGACCAGAAGCCGCAGCAGTCCAGAGAATTGTCGCACAGGTGAACACAGAAAACTGTCCGCAGCCGCAGTAGTCAGAGAAATATCGGAACTGTTGCACAAGTGAACGCAGAAAACTGTCCGCAACCAGAAGTTGCAGCATCCCAAAAAAAACTGTCGCACAGGAGATGCGCAGCAATCCAGAGAACTGTCGCGCAGGTGAACGCAGAAAACTGTCCGCAGCCGCAGCAGTTAGAGAACTGTCAGAACTGTCACCGCGCAGGTGAACGCGCGCAGGTGAACGGCGCAGGTGAACGCAGAAAACTGTCCGCAACCAGAAGTTGCAGCAGCCCAAAAAAAACTGTCGCACAGGAGGCGCGAATCGAATGCACGCGCAGTAGCTAAGAAAGAGCACAGATGGTATAGTTTTGTAGATGTGACCCGTACGAGTAGAAGATTCGCCACTAGCCGTGGAGATTCGTATCCCAGCAGCCACACCAAAACTATTAGCCGGAAAAGAAATCGAGACCAGAGGCTAGAGGCTAAGCATGGCGACGCTCAAGGGCCATAGAGAAAAGGAGATCATGAGGGCGAACAGTTGTCATAGGAGGGAAAAAGGAATTAGAAGTGGAGGGAAGGAAGTGAGAGACTATGACACAAGGGGAAAAGGAGATGTATTAGTTAGAGACAAGTCCATGATGTGGTTGGATAAGTAAGCTCCAAAGTTAATTGTATCTTTCCCAGAAGCACCTTGATGAGCAAACAGTATGTCTAGAGACAAGCCTACACCTTAAGTTAATGTATTAGTTAGAGACAAGTCCATGATGTGGTTGGATAAGTAAGCTCCAAAGTTAATTGTATCTTTCCCAGAAGCACCTTGATGAGCAAACAGTATGTCTAGAGACAAGCCTACACCCTTGCCCTAAAAGATCTAATCAACCTCTTAACGAGAGTAGAGATTATGTATGTTTCATGTCATGTGCACTATAGCCATGAGAACTAACCTCCAGAGGTGAGGCGATTGGATATTAGGTGAAGCTACATCTCGAGAGGGTTTCCTCTACTTTTGAATCAAAGGCTACAGCCATTTGCTTTGCAATTGGATTTTCCATTCTGACACACCCCATGATGTCTACCTCCTTCTGCCACATCCTTAGGCACTCTAAGCCAATTGGATGATGATGAACCTACCATCTGTGAACTTGAGAAGGCATATAAGAATTGTGTTTTAATAGGTTAGCTTAGCTTGATTCACAAGGATCTAAAGCCATTAAACATATTGCTTTGTGATGATCATCGAAACCATTTTGATCTTATAATTCATGGATGCTACTACTGTATTGGGAGGGGGAAATTGATTTAAGAACTATATTTTGAAATGATAATGGAGGCGAGAGAGAGAGAGAGAGAGAAAGAGAGAGAGAGAGAGAGAGAGAGAGAGAGAGAGAGAGAGAGAGAAATATAATGGTCACCGAAAGTGAAATAAGTTACCCTATTAGTTAGAGAAGATTTAAATGTTTCTAAGGAGTTTAGATTAGATGTTTTAGCATTTACTTACCTAGAAGGGCTCTATGTTTAGATTATATATTTACTTACATAGAGATAGAGAGAGATGTACAGTTCACTTAGCTTTACTTTTTTTTTTGGGTTGTTTTTCTTCCAGGTGCTTCATTTTATTGTTGGACTAGCACTAGCTTCTCTCCACAACTTTTGTTTACCCAAGTAGGTGATTACTTTTTTTCCAATTGACCCTGCTTTCTATTTGGAATTATTTGCTTCCTTAGGACACATTGTGTGTGTGTGTGTGTGTGTGTGTGTTTGCATCATTTAAGACAACATACATTTTCAAAATCATTGAAACCATTCCAATTTTATGATTCGTGAATTCTTTGCTTCCTTAGGACACATTGTGTGTGTGTGTGTGTTTGCATCGTTTAAGACAAGCTACATTTTCAAAATCATTGAAACCATTCTAATATCATAATTCATGAATTCTTTGCTTCCTTAGGACACATTGTGTGTGTGTGTGTGTTTGCATCGTTTAAGACAAGCTACATTTTCAAAATCATTGAAACCATTCTAATCTTATAATTCATGGACACTTAGATTCTTGGGAGGGGAAAACTGAACTAAGAACCATTTTTTCAAAAAGGTAATGGAGGAGAGAGAGAGAAAGTACCGATGGATTTATCTATCCATATGTTAAAGCTACATTTGCATCATTTAAGACAAGCTACATTTTTAAAATCATCCAAACCATTATGATCTTATAGTTTGTAGATGTTTATATTATTGAGATAGAAGAACTAAAATATAATGGAGGCAAGAGAGAGAGAGAGAGAGAGAGAGAGAGAGAGAGGGAAAATATAATGATGGATAGAAGTGAATTAAGTTAGTGTATTAGTTAGAGACAAGGTCATGATTTGGTTGGACCAGTAATCACCGAAGTCAATTGTATCTTTCCTAGGAGCATCTTGATGAGCTGGCAGTATTTCTAGAGACAAGCTTGCACCCTCTGCCCTAACTGATTTAATCTAACCTCATATTTAAGAAGCTAGCCTTTCTTCTTGATGAGAGTAAAGCATCAAGTATGTTTCATGTCATGTCAACTATAGCCATGAGAACTAAGCTCGAGACTTGAGGTGATTGGATGATAGGTCGGGCTACACATAGAGAGAGAGAGGGGGGGGGGGATAGAAAAATAGGGGGGGATCGAAAAATATAATGGTAGGCCAGAAGTGAAATAAGTTAGTGTATTAGTTAGAGACAAGGCCATGATGTGTTTGGACCAGTAATCATTAAAGGTAATTGTATCTTTCCTAAGAGCGTCTTGATGAGCTGGCAATATGTCTAGAGATAAGCTAGCACCCTCTGCCCTAAGAGATCTAATCTAACCTCCGTTTTGAGAAGCTAGCCTTGCTTCTCAATGAGAGTAAAGCATCAAGTATGTTTCATGTCATGTGGACTATAGCCATGAGAACTAAGCTCGAGATATGAGGCGATTGGATGATAGGTGGGGCTACACTGAGAGAGAGAGAGAGAGAGCGAAAGAGAGAGAGAGAGAGAGAGAGAGAGAGAGAGGGAGAGGGAGAGGGGATGGAAAAATATAATGGTAGACCAGAAGTGAAATAAGTTAGTGTATTAGTTAAAGATAAGGCCATGAAGTGTTTTGACAAGTAATCATTAAAGGTAATTGGATTTTTCTTAGGAGCATCGAGCTGGCAGTATGTCTAGAGATAAACTAGCACCCTCTACCCTAAGTGATCTACTCTAACCTCCTTTTTGAGAAGTTAGCCTTGCTGCTCAAGGAGAGTAAAGGATTAAGTATGTTTCATGATGTCATGTGCACTATAGCCATGAGAACTAAGCTCGAGAGGTGAGGGGATTGGATGATAGGTGGAGCTACACCGAGATAGAGAGAGAGAGAGAAAGAGAGAGAGAGAGAGAGAGAGAGAGAGAGAGAGAGAGAGAGAGAGAGAGAGGGAGAGGGAGAGAGGAAAATATAATGGTGGCCAGAAGTGAAATAAGCTAGTGTATTAGTTAGAGACAAGTCCATGATGTGGTTAGTTAGAGACAAGTCCATGATGTGGTCAAGCTACATCTCGAGAGGGTTTCCTCTACTTTTGAATCAAAGGCTTGCTTTGCAATCGGATTTCTATCATAGAGAATTTTTTGGACGTGGCGAACATGGAGTACATTGCCAGCACAGGCTTTTCCCTATAGTACATGGTTGCAGACTTTTCCCTTTAGGATGTTTGTGTGTCTATTGTAGATTCTATATGTTCAGTTATGACTTTGTTTGCAGATGTGTATTTGGACATATCAATCAGTTCTCTGGCTTCACTTTCAGATGTAATATTTTGAAGTACTATGTCATAGAAAATTTTTGTTACGGAAATTATATTTTGTGATATATCTTGCTTTGGATATTATTATTTTAGTCAAGTGTGACTATGGCAAAGTACTCCATAGGAGCGCACCGGAGGCGACGAGGGTTCTAGTGGATACTTTGTGTGGTTAGTTGGGGATGCCTGACTAGCTTGTGTTTTGCCATGCTAGATGGTCGGTATTGTGGGTGATTCCATGTTAATACTGATGTCGCTAGTGTTATTGGTGTTGTGCTTTGAGGGAAGTTATGTTGGGATCGGTTGATTTGGTGATTCGTTCAATCAATTGTTAATAACTAATGTAATTAGCAGCTTGAGTACAGGTGATGGAACTCATAGCAAGGATTGGAGTTAGTGCGAGGGTACCGATCAAGGTGTCACACAGCACATTATATATGGCCATGAGCCAATTTTGTATTTGTTTTATTATTGCAAGTTTGAGCAATATATTTTGTAGTGGACATAATACATTTTGGAACCAAAGATGGCTATGTAAACCAAATCCCTCATTTTTGGATGAGAGGGACAATTTTGGCTCCTTGGTGCTTTTATGAAATATCATAAATACTCTAGATGAGGAAGCGTGAGCCACTCATCTAGGGGGGGGAGATTGTACCCAGTCTACTATCATTTTCGTGGTGTGATTGTGTTCTTCTTCTCCAATTGATTAAGTGGTGAATTTGGGTGAAAAGAATTACCTTTTGATTTCAGTGGTATCAGAGCCCAGGTCACGCTCTTATGAAAGAAAAGAAAGTCTGAAGCTTCCTCATGTGAATTCAAGAAGAAAAAGACACCCTGGAAAGAGAAGTCCTATGGAAGATTCAAGAGGACGTGTACATAATCGAAGCTCGTGAATCGTGGGAAAAGAAATATGAAAGGAAGACTAGCCGTGCGTTTATTTTAAAGGCAACAAAGCCTCGTCAAATGTGCATTTAACTCTTTTCTACCTAGGGTCCTAGCCTTGGAGCAAGTCTTGGACCATGAATTCTATGCGTACTCGTGACAGACAACCTATAGTGAATAGCCTGCAATAACTAAGAGGAGGCCAGAGGAGCCTAGAGCCCTCCAGAGTCTGTGGCTCTTCCTTCTCTCAACTTGCGTAGCTCCTTGGTTAGCCACGATCAAAGTCACATCAGGACTTGAGATTTTCTTGGTCTACGCACATCCATCTGCATCTCCAAGATCTGCGCACCCGCCAGTGACTCGCAGCCTCTTTTCTCAGACTGTGCAGTGGCAGCACTGAAGGCTAGCCACCTAGAGACCTTGGAAGTCTCTTCTCTGTTTGTGCGCCTATCTGCAAAGTGCAGGGATAGTAGCCACTGCAGCCCATTTCGAACTCATTCAACCGAGTCCCCATCAGCACCGCCTTCATTAGAAGGCCTAGTGCACTGTGCAGCCAGCCATCGCGCATCGCTTCTATAGATTCGTGACAGTCCACGACCAGTGCAAGATTTTGAAGTTTCCCTTCAAGCTTTGGACCATGTGCCATCTGCAAACTCCAATTCACTGCCGCCATTAATTCAGAAAGCCTTGTAGTCCGAAGAAAAAAAAATCAAGAGCCTCAAGAGTCTTATTCCTTAAGTTAAGGAAATCCTTTGACTTCAAATAAAGGTACCCTGAGGTTCAAAGGGCCCTCTAGAGGGATTTATTTTTTTTTATTTTTTTTGAAGAAGACGTTTTCCCTTTTTCTTAGTGTACAACAACACAAAGTGCGAGCCTACTCCACCGACCAGCGAAGGTGCTTTTTTTTTTTTTAAAAGAGAGCAAGACAAAATATGAAGTAGCTCGAATCAAGAAGGCGATTGGAACCACGAATTGTCAAGCAATTAATTGGAGATCAGTAGAGTGCAAAGATGACTACGAGCCACATCATCGGTCACATATCTCCCACTCTAGTCCTTTCTACTTCCGATCAAAGAGCGAGTTAAGTGGGTTTTTTTTTTTTTTTTGCTTTATATTTCATACACTTAGTATCTTTCGCCATCCATTTCTTACCATACACTCGAATTACACTTTTCCATCCGTTTAATTCTCATATACTTAGTATCCTTATTTTCCTCCATTCCGCTTTATTTGTACTTATCGCATTATCATGGCGCATCAGCCACAACCACCCATGCTCCAAGAGCAATTAGACGCACTTCAGGCACAGTTGGTCGATGAGCATGAGCATAGGGAGAGATTGGAAAAGAGAATCAATGATAAGAAAAGGAAGAGACATTTATTTGACGATGAGTCATCCGATGATGATACTATTATCAGGACAGTCAAAGCCACATTGAGAGCGACGATGATACTATTATCAAGATAGTCAAAGCCACATTGAGAGCACAAAATTCAAGGAAGGAGAGTAAGATAAGTAGAAAAGCTTTCTCATTTCAAAATTTTGATGAAAAGAAAGAAGCACGCACTGTCTTGTCTTGGATCAGTCAGCTAGATGATTATTTTTCAGGGGAGAAATTCTCTAAAAAAGATAAGATTAAATGTGCTGCAAATCATTTAGTAGAGAGTGCTGCACTTTGGTGGAAATCACTAAGCATAGTAAAAGGCGACCAAAATCTTGGAAGTCTTTTCAAAAGCTCATCAAGAGAGATTTTCTTCCCTCACATTTCAAAGCAAAAGCTAGACAACAATGGGATACTTTCAAGCAGTTTGATAAGGAAACGATCTCCACATACACTGATAGGTTTTGGCAGATGTTGATCTAATTATAGTCCTTAGAGAAAGCTAATGAACGAGATCAATGAAGGACTCACCGAACTCTACGATTTCTCTTGCAATGAATTGTGAGAGGAAGAATGGGATCCTAGATGAAGGGAAAGATTCAGAATGCATGTACCCTTCCATAAGAAAAAGAGATTTGATAAAAAGCCTTTCTTTAAATCTAAAAATGGTTTTGTTCCACAGAAGACAGATTCTTCTTCGAAGCCGAATGGTGGAAATTTTCCAAAGAAAGAAATATGGTGTTTCAAGTGCAACAAGGTGGGACACATAGCCACTGAGTGTCCTGAAAGAAAGAAGACCCCGACGGTGAAAGTACACATGATTGACGACGAGGCAGCCAAGCAAGAGGGAGGTAAGTATAATTGTCATGTTCTTCTATAGATGAAAGGTTTCATTAATGGCAAAGAGGTTGTTATTCTGCATGACGATGGTAGTACTGATTTCATTTTGGAAAGAACCTTAGCAAAGCTAAACCTAGAGTCTTTCCCATCTAACTATAAGGTCAAAGCTGCTTTTACCAAAACAAAGTACAATTGCACTAGAGAAGTCAAGAATCTTGAAATCTCAATCAAACCTCACAAGGATACACGAGACTTTCTAGTGGCACCCCTACAGGGACTGGACATCATCTTAGGAATGCCATGGAGGCATCAATACAATCCTAAGATAGACTACGATTCACATCAGATATAAATTGAGGACAGACAAGAAATATGTCTGAAAAGCTCAATGAGACCAAAGATCATAGTCCTTTACTCAACCACACACAAGCCAAAAGAGAAATTAGAAAACATGAGAAGACATATCTAATTTTGGTGAATATTGTAACGGCTACTCAGCAAAACACTAAGTCTACACACCAAAAGTTTCTTTCTCAATTTTCCGATTGTTTCTTAGAGGATTTACCGCCTGGACTACCATGTTCTCGACCTGAAGATCATAGGATAGAAATGCTACCGGGTAATACTCCACCTTGCAAAGCTCCTTATAGAGTAAATCAGGTAGAACAAAAGGAAATTCAAAAGCAAGTGGAGGAACTGATAGAGAGAGGATTGATAAGACCCAGTAGTTCTCCTTATGGAGCACCTGTCTTATTAGTCAAAAAGAAAAATGGAACCTATCGAATGTGCATAGACTATCGTGCACTAAACAAAATCATAGTGAAGAATAAATATCCAATCCCTAGGATTGATGATCTTTTGGACAAATTGAAAGGGGCCAAGTTCTTCAGAAAGATAGATCTCAAATCCGGCTATCATCAAATTTGTATACTAGAAGAGGATGTATACAAGACTGCCTTTAGAACTCAAACAGGACATTATGAGTTCCTAGTTATGCCTTTTGGGCTAACTAATGCTCCAGCTACTTTTAGTAGAATGATGAACCGAATCTTTCTTAAACACCAAGGTTGTGTGGTAGTATTTTTTGATGATATTCTGGTGTTTAGCAGAGATGTTGAGGAGCATAAGGAACATCTGAAGCTAGTCTTTTTGCTCTTGAAAGAAAATCAATTGTACATAAATCCTAAAAAGAGCAATTTCTTTCAAGATCAGATAGAGTATTTGGGTCACATTGTATCCGTCGATGGGATTCGAGTAAATCCAAAGAAGATTGAGTGCATAGTCACATGGCCTAAACCTCGAGATATACATGAATTAAGATCATTCTTGGGATTGTGTAGCTTTTATAGAAAGTTTGTCAAGAATTTTGCATACATTGCATACCCATTGACAGACCTTCTTAAAAAAGCTAAGCATTTCTTATGGACCGAGCGTCAAGATAAATCTTTTACAACTTTGAAAGAAGCTCTCACACAAGCTCCTGTGTTGCAACTACCCGATTTCTCTAGACCATTCTTTGTAGTTGTAACCGATGCTAATGGATATGGAATTGGAGCTGTACTTATGCAAGATGGACATCCAATAGCATATGAAAGCCGAAAATTAAAACCAGCGGAATGTAATTATAGTACATATGATAAAGAATTAATCACTGTTGTGCATGCCCTACGAATGTGGAAACATTATTTGGTGGGATCTGAGTTTCTTATCAAAACCGATCAGCAAAGTATCAAGCATTTGTTGACTCAGCCACTTATATCCGATAGGCATATCAAGTGGGCATCATTTATGCAGAGTTTTTAGCCCATGATTCAGTATCAACCTGGAAAAGAGAATGTAGTTATTGATGCTCTTAGTAGAAAGCCAAGTATTAATCACATCACTACTATAGAGACCCAGCCTTTCGAAGGTATGAAGAATTCTTATCACGGAGATCCAAACTTCTCCGACATATGGAACAAATTAGAGAATAATAATTGGAATCCTATGTTAGACTATTCATGCAATGATGGATACCTCTTTTATCAAAAGAAATTATGCATCACTCAACCTTTTAGACAAATTGTAATGGAGGAAATGCACCAACCACCATATATGGGACATAGGGGAGCGACCGCCACTTTACAAGTGATAGCAAGAGAATTTCATTGGCCTACTATAAGAAAAGATGTGGCTAAGTTTGTAGCCGAATGCATCACTTGTCAAAAGATCAAGAGTTACAAAGGAAAGACCCCAGGATTGCTAATGCCTTTGCCTATTCCTACGCAACCTTGGGAACAAATATCTATGGATTTCATAAGAGGTTTTCCTACTACAGTGAATCAAAATGATATGATCTGGACGATAGTAGATCGCTTTATTAAGCAAGCTTATTTCATCCCATGTAAGAAGACTTTAACAGCTCACCAAGCTGCACATTTATTCATCAAGCATATCTTTGTTCATCATGGCTTGCCAAAGATTATAGTATCTGATCAAGATTCGAAGTTTTCAGTAATTTTTGGACTGCATTATTTCATAATCTAGGCACTACGTTAAATTTCTCATCAGCTTTTCATCCAAAATCGAATGGACAAACTGAGGTTACAAACAGTACTATTCTGGATATGATAAGAGCTTATGCATGGAGTCGACCAAAGACTTGGGACAAATACATTCATCTCTTACAGTTTGCTTATAATAATACTCCTCATTCTGCAACTAGAAGAGCACCAGATTATCTATGGGAAGGTTTTACCTATTCCTATCACATGATTGACCCATAGAGTGGAGGCAGCAGATGCATTTACCCATGAGTATCAAAATATTCTCAAAGAGGTTCGAGAAGCCACTGCAATCGCTCAAGAGAAGTACATGAAACAAGATAATAAAAAACAGAAACACATGCTTTTTAAAGAAGGTGCTTATGTACTTCTTCGGATTGAGAAAAGAAGATTGAAGAGTGTTGAGAAATGACCAGTAATCAAGATGTCCCCACGTTTTTATGGACCATTCAAGGTGATTCAGAAAATCAATGATCTAGCTTATAGGCTTGAATTACCTGATAATTGAAAAATACATAATGCTTTCCATATCAGCCTCTTGAAGCCCTTCAAAGGACCTTTACCTATTCATCCTGTCTATGAAGAGGCTTTGTTGATTGTTGATGAAGAAGAAATTCTAGAACCCAAATGCATTATTGATCATCAATAGACCTCGACCCGAAAAAGGAAATGTATATATTAAATACTTGCTCAACTTTAAGAATCATCCGAGAGATGATGCTCAGTGGATGCCTAAGTGATTCTTTCGAACAAGCCCAGACCTCATTAGTTCCTATAATCAAACAGGCAACTGAGGTCAGTTGCAATCCAAGCAAGAGGGATGTTAAGGAAATTATATTTTCTGATATATCTTGCTTTGGATATTATTATTTTAGTCAAGTGTGACTATGGCAAAGTACTTCATAGGAGCGCACCGGACGTGGTGGGGGTTCTAGTGGATACTGTGTGGTTAGTTGGGGACACTTGACTAGCTTGTATTTTGCCATGCTAGATGGTCGGTATTGTGGGTGATTCCATGTTAATACTCATGTCACTAGTGTTATTGGTGTTTTGATTATTGTGCTTTGAGCACGGTTATGTTGGGATCAGTTGATTTGATGATTTATTCAATCGATTGTTAATAAATAATGTAATTGGTGGCTTGAGTACAGGTGATGGAACTCATAGCGAGGATTGGAGTTAGTGTGAGGGTACCGATTGAGGTATCGCACAGCACATTATATATGGCCATGGGCCAATTTTGTATTTGTTTTATCATTGCAAGTTTGAGCAATATATTTTGTAGTGGACATAATTCATTTTGGGACCAAAGATGGCTATGTAAAGCAAATCCCTCATTTTTGGATGAGAGGGATAATTTTGACTCCTTAGTGCTTTTATGAAATATCATAAATACTCTTGATGAGGAAGTGTGAGCCACTCATCTAGGGGAGGGAGATTGTACCCAGTCTGCTATCGTTTTCGTGGTGTGATTGTGTTCTTCTTCTCCAATTGATTAAGTGGTGAATTTGGGTGAAAAGAATTACCTTTTGGTTTCAATTTTTTGGTTAGAGTATGTTGCTTGCATTCAAATGTTTCTTTTGTTATATTGTTGGTTTAAGACATTTTAGCATCTTGAGACCCGGTGGAGCGGGTCGCTAGCCCCGTCGTAGACGGGTCAGGTTACTCGTCTTATCAAAGGGTGCAAAAGTATCTTTATAGTCAATGCCATATTTTTGTGCATACTCTTTAGTTGTGACATGGGTTAATACATCTCTCAATGGTGCCATTTGGGGTGTATGTGTCATGTATGTATGTATGTATGGGAAACTAAAAGGGGAAAGAATATATAATGAGTAAGTAAATGAAAGAGTCATAAAAAAATCACAAGCAACATACATGTATGTATGTACGTACGTACGTATACACACACACACCACACACACACACACACACACATATATGTACTCCCATTTTCCACAACCTCTTCCCCTCAGGCAATTCAACAAGTTCATACATGGCTTTCCCAGTTGCATCCTCATAATAAAGAGGTTCTTCTTAAGTGTAACATTGTGGTCATCATTGCATAATTGGTTTTACCTTCCCTTTGAGGCTTTCTTGGTATACTAAAGGATGCCAATGATAGACCTGTTTAATCATCACTATCCAAGTCCTATGATAAGAGCTTCTTCCCATGTAGACACGATGGAGCCTTAGTAGACTAACTCGTGACTAACTACTTCACAGAGTCTTGCAGACTAACTCAAGCTACATGTAAGAGTTGGACTCATGAAGCTTTATATATGTCCAAACTTTGTAAGTTGTTTTAGACACATTGCACTTGGATCTCCCTCTACTAGTCTCATAATCCAGCCATTTTTGTTGTGACTCTACAAGTTTGTTAGTGACTAGCAAGGGCTTGCAAGTTTTTTGGACGCTAGTGTGTCCATGCATACTGCCCCTACTCTCTTAGTCCACTAAGAGAGTTTGCATGGGAAGCATTTACAACTCCCCTCTACTAAGTGTCCATGGATGCACTTTTCCATAAATGCCTCATACTCTTCATCCATGGCTTTTCCCTATTGCATCTCTTATATTCCTTAAGGCGGGTAATACCAGACTTGCCACATGCCTTGAGGTTGGAGGCTTGCGGGAGGAGGAGGGAGGCTCGGGAGGGAGGAGGAGGTTCGAGGTGGAAGGAGGGGGTCAAGGAGAGAGGCTCGGGGAAGAGAAGGAGGTTCGGGGGCAAGAAGCGAACTCAAGAGATGCCACATGGCAGGAGGTGGAGCAGGGGGAAGACTGTCACAGTGAGATAGAGTGCCACATGTCATAACGCGAGTCCACCGAACAACCACATGCCATAGAGAGAGAACACGGTGCTCACACCACCACGTCATGTGGGCGCCAGTGCAGTGGACTACAGAGCAGATTGTAGAGTGTGGACTAGAAAGTAGGACAAAGGCAGAGACCTAACATGGCGTGCATCTCGATGGTGCACGTGTGTCTAGATAATGTACACGTGGCGGATGCACGACGATCGATTTAGAGGCAAGGTGCCACGTAGTGGAAATTAGAGGCAGTTGCACTGCAAGTCAGAGGCAGCAGTGAGCACTGCACTGTGCGGTGGGTGGGGAGGTTAGACTACCATGTGGCATTTAGTGGAGTGTGTCATAGTGCACATAGTTAGGAGCCTAGACCCGTAGATCAAAGGAGTGCATGCGATCACGATGGCTA